>NC_072455.1:19420918-19493418 GCF_027596085.1 Anoplopoma fimbria | reverse complement strand
CAAACACTCTTCATTGTCGGTGACAGACCCCAAGTAACGCCTACCCCTTCCACGTCAAACCATTACGTGATGGAACAAACCAACTCTCCCACCACTCAGCAGCTAAAGCTCAGCCCTGCCTTATAGTCTGGTCAGTTCTTGGTCCAAGTGATAGACATTTACAAATCTCCAACTCTGTGTAGACCAAACTCTTCGCTACAACTACAAGTGGACTGTACTCTCCAGCTTCGGGGAAGGTGAAAGAAGACAGAGAAAAAAGAGAAAGCAGTGTTTGCTTTCCGAGGAATGGTTGACAAATGCGACAGAGGAGGTGAAATATAACAAGGCGGTTAGTATTTAAACAGGTGGAAAGTTATTCTAAACAACAAGAGATGAACATGTACCGTTTCAAACTTTCGTTTTTGACTTTAATACCATCATCAGGAGGAGGTAGAGTGGAAAACAACAGCTGTTATGTACCAATATACACTTGCTCCAGCTGTAGTACAGTTGCCTATCTTCATGGCGGTGATGTAGCTTGTGGTGCGGTTGAATTTTATTGCATTATATGGACTTATTATAAAGAAATATCTAGCTTACGCTCATTGATATAAATGGGGTGAACAAAACATCGGAAACACTTGTCAGTATAATGCAAAACAACCCAAGAGCACCAAAGACTTCAAACCACCAAAATAATAAATGGTTACATGTTGTAGTTTGTCTTAGACAGCTGATTGTAAATCAACATACAAGCTATGAGGTGTCAAGTAAATGACACAATAGCTCTTAAACAAGCACACACTCTGTCAGTTGCCTTTATTTGAAAGCTCAGAGAGCATCCCTGTTGCCACCTTCTTGAAGGGAGACAAAAATCCTTCATACCTGGTTTGATACTGAGGAGTTTTTTGGTTTTTTTTGTGGAAAAACCTGAACCAACATTTAATACTGTTTCTCTCTCAAGCAAGGTAGGAATATTGTGTAGACGTATGCAGTTTCCCGTCACACCACATGATGGCAGCAGATTATTAGCAAAAAAAACAAACAAACTGCCTGGAGCAGAAACCGTGGGAATCCACATGAGCTCTTTTTCACCCCCGGTGAAGGTGTTCAGTCGACAAGCTGCAAAATGTTATGCTTCAAGTATGGCAAAGAGCGCTGAATAAATTGGATAAAATAAAAAAATAAAAAACAAGCTGGATGATAACTGGCCGATACTGACAAGTGTTTTATTAGTAACACAGACCTGGAGACAGAGCCAATAAGAAGCCGGTGGGAGCCTTGACAACAAGACATTGTTCAGAAGGCATTTTAAAGACGAAGGGTCTCATAGTCGAACCCATACAGTAAGCGGAGCGGGTGAAAAAAAACTGAAAGAGGAAGGCTGCAAATTTGAATCAAATACAAAACCAACTGCAACAAAAAATAGAAGGGGGGAAATAAAAATTAAGTGCAATTCCTATTCGATGAAATCAGGATGGCATCAGATGGCAAAAGGGGGGGGGGGAGTAAAATGTCGTGGTTTTTCAAAAGTCATATTATCACATATCATAATGGAGAAACAATCAGATATGGAAAGGCGGCACGGCAGTCCACATATCGTTAGAAGCCAGTCCTTTTTTTTTTTTTTTTCCTCACCACTTTTCAGTCAAGTCTTTATCACTGAGTTCTACATGGAGCTTTGAGGAAACAGTGATGGTTATGGCTGAAAACAAAACAAAAAAAAGAATCTCAGGCTGCTCGGCTATTTGTCCAGAAAAATGCCTGTGGATGGTACGTAGCAAGCAAAAAGTCCATCGATTACAACGTTTGAGTTGATCCATTGTTGTTTAGGGAAAATAAACGTACCTCAGGAATCAATTAATTATCGTTGAGGGTGTGAGGTTGATCTAAAAAGGGGCGATTTTCTATTTTCCCCTGCTCAGTTGCACCGAGAGGTTAAGACAGTAAATTGATAAATTGTCCACTTAAGTGCAATGTCTTGATAATGATGGAGAAGAAGGAGAAATAATAATGTAGAATTGTCTTTGTTGCTTTGCTGATCCTCCTCCTCTCCCCCCCTCCCGATTCTCAAAAAAGTTTAAAAAGGACTAACGTACTCAGCAAGCATACTCCGACTCTCGTACACAAGCTCTCCTCCATACGCACACAGTCAGTATCAGGAGCAATAAGGCAGAGAGGCTCCGTTTTGTTTTGAAAAAAAAAAAATTACAAATAAAGAATCAAGAAGAAGAAAAAAAAAAAAAGCCGCCCCTCCCACCCTCCTCAGTAGTTTCTGGGCTCTGGTGACCCCATACTTTTCGTCCCGCGTTAGGCGGTCACCCCAACCCTCGTCTCCTCAGGACGAGTCTGAGAGGCTCAGAGAGGGCTGGTGGGTCGCCTGTTTGGGAACGGAGGGCAGGATGGAAGCCGGCAGAGAGGAAGAGGCTGGTCAACAAGCCCCACCCCCTCTTGATTTCAGCCAATCACCAGAGTCGGTGCTGGTGGAGGTTTCGACTGAGGACGGAGCGAACGTCAGCAGTGAACCTAGGAGAAAGAGAGAGGCAATTAAGACACGTGACATTAAATGTTTCACTATCTGAGCCATTAAAGGGTGAGCTCAACATTTGGGAAAATAAAGTATTTGCTTTCTTTCTGACACCTCTGTGCTTCAAGTACAAAGTTGGGAGTAAGATCATAAGATACAGAAATATATATATATAGAAACGCATAACTGTGATTTAAGGACCGGTTACGTGCTTTAACGTACTGGACGAACAACATTAATTAATTAATTAATAAAAGCGTCTAGCTGCACGGGAGTTACACCGTCTCAGACTTTAGTGCATTGTTGCCAGATAGGATGGCTAAGCACAAGCTAACGCCATCTGTTCCTTACACAGAGCCATGAGAGCTTCATCAATCTTCTCATCTTACTTTCAGAAAAAAAGCAAATAAATAAGCATATTTTCCAGATCACTGAACTGTTTCCAAGAACATCTCAAAGCACAGTCTTTTGCTAAATTTGTCCCTAAGAAAAAAGTAGACTGTTGTTGCAACATGACAGACAGGTAAGGTTTAAGGCTAAATGCTGGAGATTGTAGATCAAGTCATTAATCAGACATATTATACCATATAAATGGGAATTTGAATGGAATATTATACAACAAACATTTGTCGACAGCTTTATTGAAATATGGTCTCATTCATAATAATATTAATAAGGTGTACCCTGCAGTCAATGTTACCAAATGAGAATTTGACAGGTGTTTAAAACTATAATAACAAAGTCAGTTGCAGCCATTAGCTTACCTCTTGAACTACGCCACTGATCGCTTGAATACAGATAGTATGCACAAGAGTTAAAGTGTTTGCCTTGTCTATTTGCTTTCATGCCAACTTTATTATGCCTTTTACCTTAGTGCATCCAGCATAGGCAGCAAGTTAAGAAGTGCTGTGTCACTAGGGTCGCTGAACCAGGACTTGATGGGTATTGCATTGTCTGGGAGGGGGGGGCAGAAAGAAAGACGGTCAGTCGCGTCAGTGAAATGGACATGTTTGTGATTTTATGCTGCTCTGTTAAGAGAGGACGCTGAGTGTTCGAGGAACTGCAGATTTAATGGGATGTTACCACATTTACAATACAAGCATTGTACTGAGAATTTACTGCTCAGTTATTTGGTCGCTTCCTGCAGCATCACAAGGTTGACGTGTATAGGATTAAAAACCTCACTTTGTGTGACGTTAAGGATGAATATACATAGAATTCAAGCAGTTAAATGTACACAAATATGAATAAGTTTATGCTAGAACTTTTAGTCTTACCTGGATGGCTACGATAAGCACCAGGCGAGTTGTCCAGGATGACAATACTGGACAGGTCATCGTGTACTACAGACAGGTCTTTAATATAACTACCTAGATCCAATGTACAATGCTGGAAAAAGAAACAAAAAGACAGCAATTAAAAATGAGAGGGAATGAAGAGAGGCAGACGTGACCAAAAAGCCTAAGTTTTAAGTATCAGCTTTAATACTTGCTGTTTAAATACAGTTTAGGGCAGCACCTGTCTGTAGTATCTGCGTTTCAGGATGTTCCTATTGTTGTCCAGCTTATCTGCCACTGCCGAGCCATAGATCTCCATGCTGGCTGTGAAAACCACCAGCTCATACCACTGGCTAACCTGTGTACACACATAGGGTAAAAAGCACATAATAGTATCAGTAAAAGTGACAGTAACCACTTTCGTAAGTCACGAGGGATCATTATACAAAACAAATAAAGTTTTATGAAATCAGACAACGGAGAGTGATTGCAAAGACGACAGACAGGTGACCTGGATTAAAAAAAAATGCTGTTTCTATAACACCTATAAACACTGTCCGCTTTATTGTTCCCTTCCATCATATCTTGGATTCCAACACACAAACAGTGACGTGGATCACAGGTTGACACTCACCACTTCTAAAAAGAAGTCAACATGCGGCCTTTTATGTACGAAGAATCTTACTGGATGCTTGTCAATGACGACCTGCATAGAGAAAGACAGACAGACGGACAGTGTTAAGGCTTGAATGCATACGTGTTCAAACATGTACATATGTGGCTGAATTCTCATACTTTGAGGATGAAGTCTGGCGGCGTTCCAGGTCTCACTGTGGGTCTGAGGACACCGTCATGGTGAGAGTGGATCAGCGTCTCGTCCAGGTCCAGAACCAGAATCTTCCTCTTTACTGCATCTGGAGTTTATCATACAATAAAAAGATACTTAAGCTGCTCTTTCTCAGTACATTTACATGCACACAAGAAACCAGCTTACTCGGACAAATGAGGTTACACAAGAAATCACACAACATGTTTTCATTAGAGACGCACGCTCCACTTTTATTCAGTTTCTGTCCAAAAAGAAATTGAAGTATTGTTAGTACTGCATGATGCAGTTTTTTTTTTTAAATCAAGTAACTAAAAACATACAGAAACAATGCATGCAATAGCCCACCTTCTCTTCCCATCTCTCTGGCACTCTTTCCTCTAAAACACAGATTAACCTGACAGTGAAAGCCACAGCCGGCACCACAGTCCTCTGTCTGTGTCTGTGTCCTCAGTACGGACAGCTCAGCTAGTATAAAACATTAAGTTGGTGGTTTGCGAGTCGGTTCCAGGTGGTTGATAAAAGCACATCTTTGCGGGTTGGACGGTGTTGATTATAACAGGTCGCATATTAACACTAGGTGTAAATATGATCAGTTTAAAATCGTATCTAGATACAATCTAGGTATGAGATGTATTTCAATGCAAGGGGTAAATGGGGTCTCTGATGCAGACCATTGCATGTTATGGTCCTGTATGTCTAACTCATAGATTTCTGTGAGAAAGAAAAATATGAGGACTACTGGATCTTTGGAGAACTGTTTTACTATATTTCATTTTTGCAACAGCATTTTAACTTTGTGCTTAAAATTGCATTATTACATATTTATTCAGTCATTTTGATATCTAATGAGTGAATGACATCAGGTTCGTCACCCTACACGGATAATGGATTGGTCCCCACTCCAGTTTACATGCACTGTAATAACGATGGTTACTGTAAAATCCACACACACACACACACACACACACATATATATATACACACACACACACACACACACACACACACACACACACAGCAGGTCAGTGATCAGATTTTTCCCCTATCCCTACATTTTTACAAGACCATGACTTGCTTTGTTTTAAGTGTTTTAGTGACAAAAGAAGACAACTTGATTTCTTTCAAAGCACAGTGACAGGAAAGGCGTAGCAGTGTAAGAGTGCTCTGATCATACAGCTCGTATGTGTCTGGATTTTTACAGATAGTTAGCTGTTGACTTAAAGAGGCTACTTAATGTCAGTCTCACTTTTAGTTGGAATTATTTTAAATACAGAGTGATGGCTATTTACAACGAGTGCATCTCTGTTTGGATCCATGATGGTGTGCTCTATTTTGAAAGTATGCCTTACTTTTAAGACAATACATCTACATCTAAGTGTACTGCAATCCATATTTCAGGTAACTTTTGAAAGCCTGTAGATTAGCTGATTCGAGATAGATAGTGACCCCATAGCACTTGAGATTATGTTCAAGAAAAAGCAGTAAGGACTTCCAGGAGGTTTGGATCTCACCTCCTAAAAGTCTTTCCTGCTGACCTTATTCTGTAAGGAACGCGAGAGCAATGAGACGCAGCGTTTCCCATGAATTATCTAAACTCTGGCGGCCAGCCATGATCTATTTAACGCCGCCGTAGTTTCATAATGAAACGAAAATATTTTTACACAACTCAATCAGTGGACTGGCCGGCACTCTCCTTGCAAAATTTCCTCCGCAGTACCAGCAGAAGTGGAACACATTTACAGCTAAAGGAATCACTCATTCACTTGAAACCGGACCTGGATCTCTCCAGCTGAGGTCACTACAGTGAGTGAGAGGCGAGGAAAGTGAAACTGATTTGCAATCCTTCCTCCAAGTCAAGAGTGTGCTTCTGAAGGAGGTCTCCACAGGCAGAAGGGGGGGGTTATTTCAGAGCGCACACATCAGTCCATGCTAGTTTAACTGCTGCCTTTAACATTTGTATTTCCTCTACACTTCAACACTTCCACACCAAAAAAGCATCTCGTAACTGTTGTCAGAGAAGGAAGCAACATTTTCTTCCTTTTTTTTAGTCGCCATGTCACCGCGTGTTGGGTTGGTCCTGACATTAACCTTAATTTTAGCATTCTGGTTAGAGGTCTAAAAAAAAAAATAATAACTATCTCTGCTGCCTTTTTATTAGAAAAAGCTTGCTGTGCAGTGTATTCCATGATGTCAAACAATATTTAGATGATGCAGTATTGGTTCCACATCCTTGGTATTTGCACTAGTCCAGAGGTGTAGGCAACCATAGGCATGCATGCTACTGTTGGCACACAGACACCCACTACTACTACCACTATCTTTCTCTATTATTATTGCCTGTACTATTACGCAGACTTGTCTAGTCGGCAGGTTATATGACACCGTGCTACCACCATTATTATTATTACTAGTCACATTACTATTACTATTACCTTTACCGTGTTTCCCCCCCATGCACCAATGGCTTACTAGCAATAAGTGTGAAAGAGAATTTTTCTGAAATGTTTAGGTGCCCTCTCATCCCTGTGCCAAATTAACTCTTTCACAGCCGTTGGCAGTTGCGTGACCCATTATTTAGGGTAGTTTGACGGATATTCTACCCCCCCTTCTCTGCCTCCGATAGGCTAGGACTCGTTGCCTTATTCGCTGAATTTGTTACGTTTATTGCTGATGAACAAGATTGGTTTAAGGTAGGTAGGGTTTTCAACTCGCATGTGGATGTTTTCATAAGGGTGGCAGCACATTTACAGCGGCTCAACAGACTGACATTTCCTTTTAAAGTGCTTATGTTGTCTGCGAGAAAGTCAGGTATGCCGTCAGCAAAAATCACTTTTCAATCTTAACACTTGTTTGGCTTTCAATTGTAAAGAGTGTCATCTATTTATACTGTTGTGGAAGCAAACTTCATGCAAATGATTTAAATGCAAAACCAATCTTTGTTTGTAAGGTATTAAAAAGCAACAAGAGCGCACAATAACTGACCAATGTAGCATAGCCGGTTTACTGAAACACCTGAGAGGGAAAATAAAGGCCAGCTGCGGTTTGCCTCCAGCCATATGATCCACCTCAATAAATATATTCAGCTATGACAACCACAAATGACAGCTGACAGCTTCCTGTCAAGTTTATCTGTCCAGAAATACTGCTGATGTTCATGTACTCTGAGGACGTGAAGGTCCTGAGAACGATGTCAAGCAGTCGTTGAGTATGTCGTTGTTATGTAGCTGATAACTTTTCTTTTCTGCACAATCACTTCTTCCTTGACAAACTGGTTTAACTTGTTCTTAAATTACCAAACATAAATGATGTTGCGATAATGTCTCACCCCTGTCTTTGTGTTAAAAAAATTGTGTCCAGGTAAAAGCAGTATTTGTTATACTTTTCCAAAAATGTTCACAATTCTGGACAGTCTTACGCTAGCTGAGCAGTCATATCATAACATCATATCATGTACTTACTGAGTCTGTTTCTGGAGATAGGTGACAGAGGCAAAGTGTCGTATCGCACCGTCTGATACTGGATTATCTGTAAAAGAACAAGACAAATGAAACGGTCAGTCAAACCTTAACAGATCACTGTTAAAACAACACACCATATACAATTTAGTGAGCCATAATGAGTTAACTGTACCATGGATAGATTTCAAATTTGTGTGTGTGGGTGTTTTTGTCTTTTTACTCTGATTATAGGTGAAAAAGTGGGAACTACCTTTTTGATACCAAGTGCACTGAAGGCTCAGATCTTTTCATTCCCTACTGCACACTTAAAGTCTTTGACATCACATGTTGTGTGATTGTACACCAAAGATTAGTATTAGTGTTTTTGAGAATCCTTTGGGGCATAAAGAAAAGTGGTTTTACATCATGTAAATTGCTGCTCTCCATAATCCAATTTGACAAAAAGCATCGCGATTGCGAATTGTCTCCCTGAAGGTGTTAAAAAACTTTAAGTCTTTGAATCCCAGAACTTCTATTTGTGTTTTCAACACATATTTGGGAAAATCAGCACTCTTATTTTGCTGTACATCAGAGGAGTGGCAAGAGAATAGAGGGGGACACCATATTGAAATACTGAAATGATCTCAGTTGGGTCCACCCCATGTCCACCCTTTGTAACTTCCTTACTCTGCGCCGGACAGGATGACTACCCTTTCCAGTGCCACTCTTGCCCAGGGGCCGATGCACTTTTCTTCACAGGGCTATTTTTAGCCGCCCAGCTGTCAGTGGGTGTCAGCGGAGCATGGGGCACATATAGAAAAGGGAGACTTGCAGGGTGACTTTGACTGAGCCCTGGTACCTAAGCCTCAGAAAGGGCCTCCCTCTGAGTCCACTCCCACTGCTGCCTGGCAGAGTTAGCTCTGGGGAAGCCTATTGGAGCCAGCAGCTGCTGAGCACCACGGGGGGACCTCACCCTCGACTCAGCTCTCTGCACCTCCAAGAGCGTCCATCTGGACCCCGGGCCTGCAAACTCAGACTGAGTCCTTTGCCTCCAGACTAGGATTAAAACTTACATTTCAAATTATCCTGCTCTCTTTACCTAATGAACAGCAACTAAAAACTTTAAATCTTGAAAGAGTAACGATATGTGAGGGAGATAAGCTGCTAGCCCTTGAATTTGTGACTGTAACCAGGATACAGGAAATCGTATTTGGGAATGAGCTATCAAATAGAGCTAATGTTTTAATTATTGTATGTTCATTTTCTCGATTATTGACTAACGAGTTGGTTCCAGAGCACAAGTTGACATTTTCAATCTGTTTGTTTTGTCCGACCAATAGTCCAAAACCCAACAACATTAATTTAACTATAATAGAAGACTATGGAAAATAGCAGATTTTTTGAGAAGCTGAAACCAGACAACACAGATGTGATTAGGGTCTAGTTGATTATCAGAGTAGCCAATTGTTCCAGCACTAACACAGCACCCGGCTACACACAGTTACTGTCTCATGCAGCACATAAGCATCTGTTGACACAATGAGATTATTACCCAGGCCTAATATTCATAATCCAATGGAGCTTTTATTGATCCAAATGTTTGGATCAGGTCGCTTAATGGATTGTGGTCTTCTCGAACGGAATCACCTTTAGCCCTACCTTACTCGGAGACAACAGCAGAATGATTTAACAAGGATATTATGCAAAACTTTTACAAATGGGCATTTAACCTTTGCATCAATCCCTCGTTTTAAAAAGGCATTGAGCGGTTTAGGGCTTCATATCCTCAACTCCAATCATTTTCATCAAATCACCTGCTATGTACAGAATTACCTACACTACGATGCTTGCTTCATTAGCGGTCACTGGATCATGACAATGTTCCAGTGCATCACATATTGTAAACAACAGTGCTAAACTGAGCGAGAATGAGAGAAACAGAGGGAGGGAGAGAGAACAGTACACCCTCTGTGCCAACATAATCCCTCTCACTTCAGCCATAACATGGACTGGACTACTCACTCTTGGGGCCTGTTGACAACAAGCAAGTGTTACTGCCTCACAATTAACTGAGGACAAACCTCAAACCGCAAGACGATTACAACACATGGGCCATTCCTCCAAGCTTTGTAGGCTTGATACTGAGCTGGAGTCGAAGTCCGCTCGTATTACACCACAGACGCGTTTCTATTAACGACTCAACAACACCTTTGTGTGTGTGTCTAAGTTACAGGCAGCCGGCTTCTGACACCTTAAATGCCATGCTCATTGTGGAGCAATTTGTGAGCGCTTGAAGGTGACCTGCAGGGTTGTTCTGGCGGGTCCTCAAATGTAGCATTGGGATGTGGGAGGCTTCCACTTTGCACTAAATGAATGAGCCATTAATACACTATTCAAGAGCTGAAACAATTAGTCTATCGATCGATTAGTTGACCATCTGATAATCGAATAAGAGGTTAGGTCATTTCAAATGTGAGGGTTGCTCCATTTCTTTGTTTGAGATCATTGTAAGCGTAATTGAATATCTTATCTAACAGACTTTGGTTTTGGACACTATTTTCTGACACCTTTTATCTTAAATGAGCGAGTTATCTTTGCACATTTTGATGCACTTCAACATCCCGTGTGGCACTTTATGTCCTGGTTTTACACTATGCATATCCAGTCTTTATGCAAAATGATTTAGCAATACACCTTGACACTGATGTTCTCGAGTGGGAGGCTTGTGCTACTCAGTCAGTGGGATATGTTCACACATTTACACATCATTGGCAAAGTCATCATGATGGATGCCCATAATGAGACAATGTGACAGGTGAGGAGGAGCACATGTAGTCAGGCTCTCTGGGACTCCCTCAAGGTGGATGTGAGCTGAAAGAAACAATGATTATGCATCTAAAAAAACACAAAAACACCCATTTTTCAAAGCCCTTCTCACCGTCCGTAGGTGCTTCCTGAGGATGTACATGATGAAGCCCCATATTCTCGACGTGACGCCGAGAAACGTGCGGATGCCAAGTAAACATTGCCGGGTCTTCAGCATGTTGACGAGCACGCAAAGACCCCAAAGCAGCCCAACTTCAATCCTTAGGTGATAGGCACGCTTTTGCCCTTAAGTTGCTCCAACAACTCGCCTGCTAGTGGAAGTCACAACCCGGCTTTAGCCTCAGCCGCCAAGCTAGCAATTCAAACAGAGGCCAAGCAAACGTGTGAGGACTTGTTAGCATTAAATATAATGTGCAAGAGACACAGGAGGACGTGGAGAGGAGGAGAGGAGCTGCTGTGTGTGTGTGTGTGTGTGTGGACCTTAGCACGCAGCGTTGACAAGCTAGCCCAGGAGCTAGCTGTGCACTAGCGCTAGTTAGCTTGTAGCCACCGAGCTAGCGCTAGCTCGACAGGGTGACCACCTTGAACCGAGGACACAAATGTGCAGAATAAGCAGCGGGGTGGCTCGCTGGCAAGCACCGGTCCGACGTGACTTCACTCCGTCCGGCTCCTTGGAGAGACTGGGCTTTGCAAAAGTTCCACAAAGTGTAACCGGTGTGGTTAAAATCGGTTTGTAGTCCAGTGGAAATCCGGAATGAAACTGCGAGCCGCCATCGCCGCCTTTCCGTCACTTCCGGGAGGAATCCTGCGGTTGCGCGCAGCACGTCCACGTGGAAAGAAAATAAACAGACGTGGACGAGCGAGTGAGAGCCTGATCAAAATGTGTGGAACATAACCTGTTTTATACTTTGTAAAATGTGTGGAACATAACCTGTTTTATACTTTGTAAAATGTGTGAAAATAACCTGTTTTATACTTTGTAAAATGTGTGAAACATAACCTGAAATATAACCTGTTTTATACTTTGTAAAATGTGTGAAACATAACCTGTTTTATACTTTGTAAAATGTGTGAAACATAACCTGTTTTTATGAAATATAACCTTTGTAAAATGTGTGGAACATAACCTGTTTTATACTTTGTAAAATGTGTGGAAAATAACCTGTTTTATACTTTGTAAAATGTGTGAAATATAACCTGTTTTATACTTTGTAAAATGTGTGGAAAATAACCTGTTTTATACTTTGTAAAATGTGTGAAACATAACCTGTTTTATACTTTGTAAAATGTGTGAAACATAACCTGTTTTATACTTTGTAAAATGTGTGAAAAATAACCTGTTTTATACTTTGTAAAATGTGTGAAACATAACCTGTTTTATACTTTGTAAAATGTGTGAAAATAACCTGTTTTATACTTTGTAAAATGTGTGAAACATAACCTGTTTTATACTTTGTAAAATGTGTGAAAATATAACCTGTTTTATACTTTGTAAAATGTGTGAAAAATAACCTGTTTTATACTTTGTAAAATGTGTGTTTTATACTTTGTAAAATGTGTATAACCTGTTTTATACTTTGTAAAATGTGTGAAAATATAACCTGTTTTATACTTTGTAAAATGTGTGAAATATAACCTGTTTTATACTTTGTAAAATGTGTGAAAATAACCTGTTTTATACTTTGTAAAATGTGTGAAACATAACCTGTTTTATACTTTGTAAAATGTGTGAAAATAACCTGTTTTATACTTTGTAAAATGTGTGAAAAATAACCTGTTTTATACTTTGTAAAATGTGTGAAAAATAACCTGTTTTAGTCTGTTCTGTACTTTGTAAAATGTGTGAAACATAACCTGTTTTATACTTTGTAAAATGTGTGGAAAATAACCTGTTTTATACTTTGTAAAATGTGTGAAAAATAACCTGTTTTATACTTTGTAAAATGTGTGAAACATAACCTGTTTTATACTTTGTAAAATGTGTGAAACATAACCTGTTTTATACTTTGTAAAATGTGTGAAATATAACCTGTTTTATACTTTGTAAAATGTGTGAAATATAACCTGTTTTATACTTTGTAAAATGTGTGAAACATAACCTGTTTTATACTTTGTAAAATGTGTGAAAATAACCTGTTTTATACTTTGTAAAATGTGTGAAATATAACCTGTTTTATACTTTGTAAAATGTGTGAAACATAACCTGTTTTATACTTTGTAAAATGTGTGAAACATAACCTGTTTTATACTTTGTAAAATGTGTGAAACATAACCTGTTTTATACTTTTTGTAAAATGTTTTATACTTTGTAAAATGTGTGAAACATAACCTGTTTTATACTTTGTAAAATGTGTGAAATATAACCTGTTTTATATAACCTTTTTAAAATGTGTGAAACATAACTGTTTTATGTTTTATGTGTGAAATAACCAGTTCTATACTTTGTAAAATGTGTGAAACATAACCTGTTTTATACTTTGTAAAATGTGTGAAACATAACCTGTTTTATACTTTGTAAAATGTGTGAAATATAACCTGTTTTATACTTTGTAAAATGTGTGAAACATAACCTGTTTTATACTTTGTAAAATGTGTGAAACATAACCTGTTTTATACTTTGTAAAATGTGTGAAACATAACCTGTTTTATACTTTGTAAAATGTGTGGAAAATAACCTGTTTTATACTTTGTAAAATGTGTGAAACATAACCTGTTTTATACTTTGTAAAATGTGTGAAACATAACCTGTTTTATACTTTGTAAAATGTGTGAAACATAACCTGTTTTATACTTTGTAAAATGTGTGAAAATAACCTGTTTTATACTTTGTAAAATGTGTGAAACATAACCTGTTTTATACTTTGTAAAATGTGTGAAAAATAACCAGTTTTATTTTGTCTGTTCTGTACTGTTTTAAAATGTGTGAAAAATAACCAGTTTTGTCTGTTTGTACTCTGTAAAATGTGTGAAAAATAGCCTGTTTTAGTCTGTTCTGTACTTTGTCAGCTACTATTTGAGGGATAGTGGTGCAGTTTAACACGAACATGATTTATGGACAGTTGTGTGTATACATAAAGTTTTTCTTTAATTTTGACAGTAGCTTGATTGGTGCATATCATTGGTGTCCATAAACCTCATTATGTCACTGTGATTCAAAGTTGTAAAACAATCCAACATAAAAAAAAAAATCACTGGGCATTAGTAAATTTGTTTTCTAAGCAGAGTCTGTATCATAATAGCACAAGCAGCTTTTACAGCTGTACTACACGTTGGCTTGTCTACTGCCAATTAATGCAATGGGCAAAAAGTTAACTTTACACCTAGTTAATTACTTCAAACTTTTAGAAAACTGCAATCCCATCTTACACTGCCATGCAAATATCACTAATGATTTAGTTGTGTTACTTATAACGGGAAAAGGTTCCACAGGATAATTAAATTTTGATACAAATAGACCTGGCGCATTCATTTAGAAATCCAAAATTGTCATCATTTACAATAAAATGACTGATAAAAATGATTATTTAACAAATGTAAGCATGTCAATGAATTTCACAAATATTACTTCCAATCATTGTATAGAAGGTCTGAAAATAAATAAGAGTGATTATGTTTGAGAGATTTTAAAACGCTCTGGAAAGGGAAAAAGCAAATTGTAATATAGTAAATTCAGAAAAAATTTACATTTTGTGTAACAGAATATGTATTTTTGGAACCACTTTAACAAATCCCTTTGTAAAGAGCGCAAAAGAGATGTTGCTCTAGCTTGGACCTGAGAGTCTACATAAAATGTACAGCATTTAATTTGATGCATAATCAAAGTGTGTCAGTAACTGTTGTAAGTCTTTTTTTTTTTTTTTTTTTTTTTTAAATCAAGGTGATCAATAATATTAGAAAACACTTTTGGATAAAACATTTTTTATAAACATAATACAGATTTCTTACAGAAATATTTTACATTATTTTATAACTTCAAACTCCATGAGATGGCAGCACGTTTTTGAATCTTCACTACTGAAAACAACTCAGTGTCTTGAATAGCAAAGAGGACATGAAACATAGATCCTCTGTGCCTTCAGTGGGTTTTGTGCCTGAAGCCTAAACATCAAGATCATCATCAGGGTCCTCCTGGTCATAGTCATCGTTGGCGTCAGGCTCATAGAGAATTCGTCCGGAACCTGGGCTTGAGTGGAGCAGAGCTGTTTTCCTGTAAGAGAAAAAGGGGACAGCGCTTTTAAGTTGTTTTTAAAAAAAAGTACAAAACACATGGAATGCAACCACTGAAAATTATTTAAAATCTGACAATTGTAGAACGCTTCTTACTTCTCTTTGCTGAAGACAAAGGGTAGTGCAAGTTTCTCTTTGGCCTCACGTTCTGTATCCGATAGTCGAAGGTTAAAGGTCAAGTTTGCTGTTGGGTCCGTCTATAGAAATAGAAAAAGGACTCTTTTTAGTCCTGCCATATCTGAGCCATATCTTTATTCTATTGATCCGCTAACGGTGTAAAGGAATTAAGCATGTGTTATATTACACCTCCTGTTCCTCAGGGTCAGCCTGTTTAGGTCCATGTTGGCTGGACTTGCTCTGTACTACTACTGTTAGTTCATTTCTGATGCTGAAAACCTCCTCCTAAGGACACAGAAAATTGTTATCAACGATTTTTAACAGTGACGAAAAATAATATAGTCATCTCAAAGGAAACACTTCTTACGTCTTGCACAACTTTCCCCGATTTTGAGCGCTTGGTCATCTTTGCCACAGCTTCGTCTCCCTTCATCCCAGGTGTTACAGTGATGACTGAGGTGGCAAGGTGGCATACACTTCCCACAGTACCCCTCTGATGCATATCTGCATGGAGCAGACCCATAATAGCTCTAACAGCTCCCCCTAATGAAGACACAGAAAAAGTACCTTAAATAGAGTAAAAACTGCAGGGTCCCATAGTTCCAATTTATTCTAATACAAGTCTGCAATTAAAGTAGATAGTTCACAAAAGCATAGTGTGCTTCTTTAAATAAATATTTGATTTTCCTTAAATTTTCTTAATTGATAATCAAAGAAAACTTTGAAATGCCTCTCACAGCCCAGATGTCATACCTTTCTTCATTCAGTACCAATACAAAACAACTTGTGACATCATGCTGACACACGCATTAAGAACATGTTACGGTGATGATTTATTTTATCACCTTTTCGAAGTTGCTGAAGAGTCTTGCAGACAGCAGGAGGACTGTGGTGTCTCAAAATCCATGATAGAGAGTCAATCACTAAGGTAGCTGGTTTGGAGTGTGATGTTTGCTTGACCAGCCGGGTAAGTTCCTCCAAACAGAACTGGTGAACTGTAAAAGCTGGTTGATCGGTCCATCCGAGGGGGTCTGTATAAGCATTGTGAAAGTGTAGTCTGAAGTGACAAACACAGATGATTAGCAGTTGGCTTGGTTATAGGCTAAAGCAAACTGCCTAATACAAATGGCTGCAGTTAACTATTTTTCTAATATTTTTTCATAATCTATTGATTGTGATTCCAATCACTTGACTAATCATTTTGTCTATAAAATGGCAGGAATCCATTTTCAATTCAATTTTCAATGCTTATGACTTCTGGTGACTAGTAGTTCTCTTGAATACCTATGTTGAATACACTTATTGTAAGTCGCTTTGGATAAAAGCGTCTGCCAAATGACTGTAATGTAATGTAATGTAATATAATGTAATTCACAAAGATAAAAAAATGAAGCAAAAGCAACAAATGGTCACACTGCAAGAAAGTTAGAACCAGTGAACTTTACATTTTGCTTGACAAACTGACTCTAATTATTAAACAACATCAAAGCAGATGGACTAATTACATCAGCACTAATCTCAGTTACCTCTGAACATGGGATCCTTTCAATCCATCCTTCAGCTCTTCCTCACTGACCTCAAAGCCAAGGACATGGACAGCTTCCTCCCTCAATTCAAAACACAGGTCAAGGTAAGGATTGTTTTTGCAAATGCATGACTTTAATAAAAATGAATAATTGATAGCACATACACAAACAGTCCCATGTGCATTTCTTTAAATACCTGTTCAAAGCAGCATTGATGAAGCACTTCAGGAGGTCTCTACCAGAATAACTAGCAGAATCTAACAATGCAAGAAGAAATCACATGGCTTTACTGCATGCATAGTTATTTATCACAACTTAGAATTAAATAACACAACATTTAAAGCATTTACCTTGAATTATGAGAAACCCTCCAGCATCAGTACCTTGCAGTAATTCAGGCAACATTGTACTAGATTAACCACAGATTGAGTAAACTGCAAAGGTCCAGCTAGCTTCGGCTAGTTAGCATGCCTCTGATTCTCCACCTCTTTAACCTTTAATACCATGATACAATAAAACAAAGTGCTCAGTGATACAACCGAAGAAGAGCCTCGTCTCTTATAGTTCAGAATGACAAGCTGTAAAGTCGCAGAAACTCACATTTCACCGAATATAAAGCTTTGTCTGGCCAAACAAGTCCAGCATGTTTCGCTAGATAGCCTGTTAGGAGTGTACCAATCAAAAAACGTCATATCCCAGAATGCACTCGGCGTGGTGTTGCTCACGTATGGGAAATGTAGTTCGCTAACGTTTACGCTCGGTTGAATGACTCCCGCAACGAACTACGTTACCCAGCAGCCCCCGCGGGAAACACTGCGCTGGCAGACTCAAGAGGTTTCTGCCGCGCACAGAGAGAGAGAGAGAGAGAGAGAGAAGAACCGTGCGGAATAAAGTCAAAACTCCGGTCGTTTTGTGTGCGAAGATACGAGGAAAACTTCACCGGAGAAGTTCGCGTTTACAGGACCCACACATCAAGTCACATTTAAGGAAAAAACAACGATTTCGCTACACTTTAATACGAGGTTATATAAATGTAGCGACGGAGAAAAACAGCTTTAAGTGCAAGCTAACAAGCGGCAGGAATTAGTGTTTTTTGCGGGGATTGGTAACATCACAGGCGGGTTACTTGAGCTCCATAACACCCCCCACAACCGTGGAGGGAACCCCGCAACTTGGACCCCTTGGTGACGTGTTTTGTGGAGGGAGTCTAGCTCCGTCTCCCGCGCCGCCCTTTCGGCGTGTCGCTGCCTGAAGTTCCCCGGCGGTAAGTGCAGCCACGCCGGGGGAAGCTCTGCGCGACGGCCGCTGCTCGACCCGCTGCTCCTGTGGATCAGGGCCTTGTCGGTGAGGCGACAATGCTTGACATAATGTCCGAGCACCAAGGTATGTTCCACCCCTGAGGTGTTTAGATATCCCACAAGATGTCCACTGTTCTCCACGTCGTGTTTTAGGAGGTGATTGCAGTGAATATGTAGGGGTGGAGGTGGTGTAGGTGCTCTTCTCACCTCCTCACCTCCTCACAGGAGACACCCTGTGTGTGTTCAGGGACACCCATCACCTGTCAGATACGAGAAGATGTGTGTGTTAGCTTTATTGTGCATTACTTGAACCTGATTAAACGCTACAGCTTTGCTAACACCAAGCTAGCATTGCTAATAAGCCTCCCACTGCCATTTCAAGACAGCCAGCGTGATGAGCTAGCTGCTTGTTAGCATGAGTTCATGAGGTCAAAATGAGCCTTTTTTTTTGCAGGATAATGTTTAAATTCACATGTCATAGCTTTAAGAGACTCAAAGTGGTTGCACAACTGGTTTGCATTTCTTTGTGTTGTTTTCTTTTCCTTGCAGGCTGCATAGCATGCGTTTAGCTTCTCGTTTAGCAGGTAGCATGCAGACAATACATACATGACTTTAGGTTTAAAGCCTGGCAGCCAACAAACTGAGCTTTAAGTACTGTTTTGCACACAAAAAAAAAAAGATCTGCCTTGACCCTTAACTCGAGGAGCAGCTATTCGTGGTTGATGCTGAAATACCAACACTTTGTGTGAAGTTCAGATTGTGATCAAGTGACACCGGTTGCAGTTGTTTGTAGACACAGTCGAGTAGTTTCACGTTTTCTACTCAAACGAGAATAAGTTAAGTCTGTAACCAAACAAACACTGCTGTTTATTATGCTCACACACTCATCTTTACAAATAACCCTTATGAAGTAATTAAGCTGAGTTAGCAAGCTAGTGCTAGCCTTACACCACATGTGTCCCATCATACCCAGAGGTATCCCAGTGCTTGGTTATTCTGTGCTTTTGTTACAGTGATAAGAGCAGTAAGACTGGTTCACTTGTGACTTACAGATTTTGTTTTTCTTCTCCACTAGATTCACTGTTAACGTGCAAAACGGAACCATTGGTGAGTACTTTGCAATGTTGCTTTTTTTGTTAATGCAGCTTTTTCATATATATATATATGTGTGTGTGTATATATAAGCTTTGCATTCTTCAACTAAGGCATGTGCTTTCTGTAGCCTCCAGAGCGGAAAAAGAGGACTGTTGAAGACTTCAACAAGTTCTGCAGCTTTGTCCTGGCGTATGCAGGTTACATCCCCAGTCCAAAAGAGGTAAGCTGCTATGAATGTCACTGGATATTAGAAACTACTGTTATTGCCTGCCTTGCTCTGGTTTGTTAAGAAATACTAAACTTTTTTTTTTTTTTCTCTTGTTGCCTTGCAGGAAAGTTCATGGTCCCCAACATCATCCAGCTCTGCACACAGTTCAGGGTTGTCAGCAGATGGAGGTGGTGGAGGCAGCAGCTCCACGGGCAACACTTGGGCAGATGGAAGCTCCGACATCCACACCATCCATACATTTGTTCGTAAAGCTCGAGCGAATAAGGGCAAAAACATTCGTCGCTTGCACTCTGATAGCACTCTGCTGGACAAGATGCGCCTTAAAGACTCCCTGTATGACAGCCAGGCCAGCTCTAAGGCTGAGCGCAAGAAGGACAAAAAGCTGAAAAAGCTGTCACTGGGCTCCGGCATGACGGCGGCAGATAGTGGCAGTAGTGAAGGCGAGAAACGAGCCCGCATCAAGCGCAGCAAAAACTCAAAACAGCCGAAGCCTAAGAAGCTCAAAAGCTCTACTGCTCAAAGTGAGACAGACTCTGAGGCTCAGCATACACATACGGAGGTACGACCCGGCAGAGAGGAGCTGACGGAGCACGGGGGCTCCACCCCAAACATGCAGGGCCTGGGGAAGATGCAGCCAGACGAGTCCTTGAGGGAAGCTGAGATGAGCTCCAGTGAGGGCGAGACCTGGATCGCAGATGAAGACATTATGGTGGAGTCAGGTATAACATATGCTTCTGTCCTTTTTAAAATAACAAATGTATCTTTGTTTGTTATCTTTGGCTGCAATTAATAATCAAATGTTTAATTCGAAAACAACTTGTTTTTTTTTATCCATTCCTCAGTACGATTGACGACTTTTTACCAGCTCTAATATCTCACAACTCTGTTCTCTTTATCTTCGCAGGTGATGATTCGTGGGACTTGATCACCTGTTACTGTGGGAAACCGTTCGCAGGACGGCCGATGATCGAGTGCAACCAGTGCGGCATATGGGTGCACTTGTCGTGTGCAAAGATCAAGAAGTCCAATGTTCCAGACATCTTTTACTGCCACAAGTGCAGGGACTTGCGGCGGTCTGGAAACAAAAAAGACCCTTAGACCCGCAGAGGATGGGAGGGACAAGGAGCACCCACCCTGTTTTTTTGCTGTCCTCTGACACTTGTTTTTCTTTGATGCCTACAGCCAAAACAGCCTAAATTATCACGTGGATGGCAACTGTAATTGTCAGTTTGTAGGATTTCCTTTGACAATCACAACCATTCTTATTTATCCCTCACGGTTTACTTTTACGTTTCCTCATTTTTCTTTGGCTACTGTGAAGAACTGGACAGGAGGCAACAGTAACAGTGGAGACTCATTTATTTGTTACTAATTAATTGCTTCATTAATTGGCTTAATTGTTGAATACTGTGCCGGTGATGTGCACATAAGCTTTCACATTTGATCTCATATCCACTGTAGGTGCATTTTTGAGTTGTAAATTATTTCTTGAAGATATTGACAAATCAGTAAAAAAAATTCCCCCTAGTATGTCAAGAAGTACAATTTTCCGTTTGATAGCCATTTGCTT
Organism: Anoplopoma fimbria; assembly: GCF_027596085.1. Taxonomy (NCBI): domain Eukaryota; kingdom Metazoa; phylum Chordata; class Actinopteri; order Perciformes; family Anoplopomatidae; genus Anoplopoma; species Anoplopoma fimbria. The sequence continues at coordinate 19,472,481 of NC_072455.1, read as the reverse complement.
TCAACTTCAAATCAGCTTCACACATTGGCAAAATTTATAGCGTAAGAGATGGAAAACGTCCCCCCCCCTGTTATTTTTTTAACAGTATGTCATAAGGTCGAATGAGGAGCTCATTTTATTTCTGATCGTGTTTTCGCGATTTATTTTTGAGTTTGCATTTTTGTTTCGGTTGTCAGTGACGATCACTGAACTTTAAAATGTAGAGATTTCACTCCCCTAGAATAAGTGGTCTTTAAATTCAAAGAATCTGTCAACATTTATTCATTTATTATTTTTGCATCTGCAATTGTAACTAAATTTTCTACGTCTCACATTGCACACAGACAAGTCTTTCGGCAGTGCACTTTTTAAATATAAACCCAAGTACCATCCCACTGCATTTATGGATGGTATTTGGGATACGATGGGCTTCGGCTTATTTAAATCTGTACTTGGCATGTAGCTGTGTACATTCATGATTGAGCGCTTAATGTTTCTTCCTGTCTGGCTTGTTAATCAATAATAGCCATTTACCATGAACAACATTTACATTGGAAGCTGTTAACTTTTGATGTTTTTGTTTCCTGTGTGGTTTTAGTTTTTCATGTTTAAAAACTCATCTGATAAGAGGGCGTAATGTTGCTGTAAAACAAATTGTTTGGCAGCGCTTTACAAGATCAGTGGCTCTGAGGCTCATTTATGAATGGTTGTAAAATATTTTTATTTTTTTTTGTTTCCTGTATTTGTTTATTTCTTAGCTTTCTGAGAAGCGGGATTAGGGATGCGCCCCGCATCAGAGAATGGACATAAGATTGTCTCACATCGAGAACAAAGTTGTAGTGTACAGAAAATAAGTTGACGCAGCGTAGGTCGTTGCGTTTGTTTATGTTGTTTGGTTTTACCATGTGCTTTTTTTTTTTTTTTTCTTTTGTTGGTGGGAGAGTCTTGTTCTCCAGTAGCAGTTGCACTCTCTCTACAACTTCAATTCTGTGTACATATCCTGTTCTTTGACAACTGTACATATGTGAAAGTGAAGAGAGAAAATACCCAAGCAAAATCTATATTTTCTGCAGTCTAATATTGTTTTCTTTAATTGTAGCTTGAAAAATAAAAGTCTTTGGGAACATAATGGTGGTATCTTTAATCATTTATATTAATAGAACACAGACATTTCAAACAGTTATTTAACCACATTTAATTAGATGTTTGCACACAGCAGTGTTTGTCGTGTTTGCCTCTCCTACCACTAGAGGGAGTAGGTCGACAGGCATGTCACTTGTAAGTATGGCAGTAAGTTAATTAAGGAATAAATACGGAATAAAATATACAAAGTTCACACAGTTTGGCCCTGAGAAAATATGAGGAGCTCAATTGTTGAAGTTGTGCTTTAGTCCTTGTGTTCTTGTGAGTAGATGTCGGGTTCATTCTGAAACACAAACGTACAAATAATCAGTGTTTTACCTGACAAAAGCAGTGTCTTTAGAACTTATCAATGTTATAAATCGTTGTAATACTAATGTCATGAAAAAGCTGGGCAAGTTGAAAATTGTGTTAATGCAAATAATGTGAAATATATGTGATCCAATAATTAAGTAATGAAATAGAGCAGAACATTAAAGTCTGATATTGAATTTCTTACATTTAACTACTGATATAGTTTAATGAACAGTTTTCCCACAACAATTTTCTCTTGTAACTCACCTTTCGGTTTCAGAAACTGGACATTCTAAAGCTGCCGATGGAGTCCAGAGGAGCAACCTTCCTCCTGTTGACACAGCAATCCAAATCACTTAATTTCTGTGGCGTGCAGTCATTGACAATGAACAATTTATACTTTTCATCCATAATATGCAATCACTCTGTACCACGCATTCCAAAAATCAATGTTAAACTTTACACTTGATTTATCTAAAAGAACAAAAATCCACAAAAGAAGGGAAAATGTGTAATTACAGGAAGCAGAATTTTGAAATTTTTTCACATTAATGGATATAAATCAAATAAATAAGTTATGATTCTATCATATTGATTTAATTAATGATGGTTGACATACAAGTTATTTAAAAGATTTATGTTGTGAGTTAAGTACATTTCCAATTACCCCGGTTTGTTCATTAGACAAAAGCCACATTTTGTAAAGCATTTTATCTGCATTCATTTCATTATGTTTGACTACAAAAGTGCTTCACACAAGTTCAAAGCCATTCAAACTATGATTCTCTCATTCTCTCCTCACCTTTTTTCGTTGGCTTTACGGTGGTACTGGTTCTGGTTCTGGCTCTGCCTTTGGAGAGAAAGGTGCTCTGTTGGTGCAAACACAGTCTCTGAATAAGCGGGGCGCCTTTCCACATCCCTGTCCATCTCCCTGTCCATCTCCCCAGCGTCACCCACAGACAGGTCATCCTGGTCTGAGTGATCGTGCAGGCGGGGGAAGAGCTCTTTGTCCAGCCAGATCACTTCCTGTGGACAAAAAACACATTAAAATAGATGAACAGACTGCGTAGGATTGCACGCTTGCAGTTATTTAAGTTGTCCAAAATGTACAAAAATGTTGTATGTAAAGATTTACCCTTTTGTTTCTGAATCTGCTTGGTAATACGGCAGAAGACGTCTCCTCTGGCAACATGTAAAGAGCCAGGAATGGTAGCACACATGTGGAGCAAAGCATCTGAACAGAGTAAGACAGTCAGAGTCAGAAACACCAAACACAAATGATGGAATTTTAAAAGAAAAAACAAGCTCACCTTAAATCTTCTTTTTTCTCTGTGCAGTTCTGTCCTTAAAGAAGATGATGATGGGTGCAGCTCTGTGTCTTATGAGCTGTTGCCCAGTGTGGAGGGTATTTGTACCCATTCACCCATGGGTGGGTTTATATTATGGGCCTGGCATCAGTGACTGTTTAGGCTAAGTGAGTGTGTGTGTGTGTGTGTGTGTGTGTGTGTGTGTGTGTGTGTGTGTGTGTGTGTGTGTGTGTGTGTGTGTGTGTGTGTGTGTGTGTGTGTGTGTGTGTGTGTGTGTGTGTGTGTGTGTGTGTGTGTGTGTGTGTGTGTGTGTGTGTGTGTCTATGTGACTTCAGACATGCCAATTACATCTGCCGCCCTGCCGCCTGGCATTGTCATCATTAGTGTCAAATCTCTAAAGTCACTTAAAAAAGGTTTTAAGTGCTGAAGCTATGCTTCGACGCACGTACATACATACATATACCACGCCCTCCTCCATTTTCCTTACAGCCGTTTTGAGGGTAGATGGGAGCGAGATAAGGTCATTGTTATATAGCTGGTTATTGTTATGTAGCTGGCTCGCTACAGGCCTGGCTGGGTGTTATACATTACCCTCTTAAGAGTTATAGACTCATAAGAAATAGCAGCCAAAAATTTGGGCAATAAGTTGTTTTTGCATGGTCGCCTTGTCACCTAAAGAAAAATATATTTCAGTTCATCCTTTGGATTTAATTAATACTGTAAAAGTTAATCTGTAACCTTGAATAACTCATTTTTTTCCGCAACTAATTAATCAATAAAATGTCCAAACGACATTTGCCATTGAAGAATTAAAGAGCTGAAAATGACATTTTAACTACTTAGCAACAACCATAAACACCATGAAACTGAGTAGAGCAAGTGACTATTTGGCATTTAAATTTATTAAACAATATAATTCATAAACAGGTTATAGTCAAAAGTTAACTGACAGTCAAAATAACCATTTTATCCAATACACATGCTTTAATTCAATGTGTTTTGGTTGGGAAAAGAAGCCCAGAGACAGAGAGATCAGAGATAGTGGGCCTATCAGGACCCCAGTCTGTGTGGTAATCTGGAGAACTTGATCACTCGCCTGACTTCTCCGGCCGATCGCCACCCAATCCAGACCACACACAACTCTCTCTCCACCCGCCAGCCTGCTGGCTCTGTCTCCGGAAAACAAGACAGAGAGGAGACAGTGAAGCAGGGCCGGATGGAGAGATTGGCAGGCTGTGGGGGGGGGGGGGTCCACTCTGAGCTATGCACATTCAGACACGTTTTCACTTTTTTTTTTTCCGCCCTGTCCTAATTATTTCTATTCTGGGACAGCAAAGGCCCACCAAACATAGAGCTGGTGCTGATAGATCAGGCATGTATAAATAAACCAAGGCAAGGCTGGCAGCATGTCAGCAGGGGCAGAGGCCAGATAGGCTGCACTGATTACCTCCATTATCAGGGACAGGCCTCATTAGTGGCCTCTGGCTGGGTGTGCGACTGCGTGTGGGTGGGTGGGAGTTGTACTACTGAAGATGTAATCAGGATCTGGTTTAGCTAAGCTAATGGTTAAATGGATGCCAATAAAACTTAAAGTTTACTCAAAATAATTTCAGGTGTCTCGTTAAAGTAATCTAAATAATATACAGTATTTGATTGGATTCAAATGTGTACATCAAGGGTGTCATTTTCAACATTGTATAATCAAAAATGATTGACAATAGTTAAGGGAACATTTGACAATTTGGGAGTTAGTTGCTTTCGTGCTGAGTGAAGAATGAAACCCCTCTCAACAATGTCTGTATGGTGAATATGAAACTACAGATTGGAGGCTAATAGCTTAGCTCAGCATAAAGACTGGAAACATATAGCCTGGCTCTCTCCAAAAGTAACACAATCTACCAGCATTACTTAAGGTTACTAATTAACATTAAAAAAAACATGTGGTCTTATGGGAAATATATGCCAGACTATTTCTTGGTCTGGAGCAGTGACTTCCTTTTGTTAAGCTAAAATAACCAGCTGCTAGCTGTAGCTTCATATTCAGTGTACAAACATGAGAGAGGTATTGATTTTCTCATCTCTCAGCAAAAAATGTTTATAAGAAATGACAAAGTGTTCATCTATCGGCACTTGACTTTATTTTCTTAAGTTTCATGAATACACAACTTTTAGTACATTAATTGTGAGAAGGTGTAAAGGTCCTCAAAAAGAGTATTGTAACATGAAAGTGTGCTTTATCCACCTATCTTTGTCTGTGTGCACGGACATGATTTACTGGTTTAAGTGTGTGTGTGTGTGTGTGTGTGTGTGTGTGTGTGTGTGTGTGTGTGTGTGTGTGTGTGTGTGTGTGTGTGTGTGTGTGTGTGTGTGTGTGTGTGTGTGTGTGTGCTGAATCTCATACCCCGCCCCGGTCCAGTGCCCTATAAGTATCAGGCATTGCAGCGGGTTCCAAATATAGACTCAACAAAGACGGCTCCCTCCACAAATTGTGAGCAACCTTAGAAATGATTAACATGGGGGAAAAACATTTAAATCATAAATAAACATTTGTCCGATTGAATTTGTCCAGAAATGGACTGTGAATTCAGCCATTTGTTTTTGTGTTTTTCACAGAAACATGGACAGACAGGCGCATGAACTGAACAAAAGGGATTATATAAGGTCATCGCCGATGGTGATAAACTGGGAAATAAATGGCAGACATTTTGACAGGTGTTAAATGAGTTTCACCTGTGTTTTGAAACCGGAGCTTACCTAAATATATTTACTCAGGTAATAAATACAAAAGTGTATTGCAATACACAAAATACATTCTAAACATATAACATGAAATAGGCAAGTTTTAAGTCAATTTAAAGCATATACGCCTCACAATTGCACGTCCAATATTCAGTGTCCTTTTGGCTTTGTTTTGGTCTCCGACAACTCCTGAGAAAATATGTCTAGCTAACGTTAGGTCTTTAAGCTAGTCGGCTGCTAGCAAACATCTTTTACTTTCTTTATATAAACTAAGTTAGCCGGCCAGGTTGTAAGTTATACATTGGGTTTATAGGGGATTTATTTTGAGTCGCGGGCTAAAGTTGCTAAAAATCTCCAGTAAGGGGATCACTTTTATTACTAATGTTAACTAAAGTGAAAAGCTAACATCTGGTTTATGCTTTAAGATGCTTGTTTAAGAAAGGAGATGCACTTATGACTTCTGGTGACTAGTAGTTCTCTTGAATACCTATGTTGAATACACTTCCTGTAAGTCGCTTTGGATAAAAGCGTCTGCTAAATGACTGTAATGTAATGTAATGTAATGTAACATGACCACTCACATTCCACATGTTCATTTGACTCAGTGTTAATATCAATATATTAGTCAGTACAGCTTAATATCATTCTAATTTTAATTTGCACTTTATATAGTTTATAGTATAGCTTAGGTTATTCAGGTTTGATGCTGTTTAGTTTACAAGGTAGAGAGCAAACATGGCGGAGTGACAGTCAGCCATTCTTCCCCAGAGCTGTGGCCTCCATCACCCCCACCCTGTGGCCTCCACACACACACACACACACACACACACACACACACACACACACACACACACACACACACACACACACACCCCTGTAGCTGCAACTCAGTCCTAAACAGCTAGCACCACCCCCCACCCCAACACTTCATGCTCTGTTTGCACTACCAACAAATGTTAATACGGAACAAATGTTTACACTGCACTGTTTGCACAAATTTGAAATGCTGTACATAGTAACGTTTTTATTCCTTTTCTATATTTTTATCTTGTACATTGTTGCTATTATTATTATTACTATTATACACTGCTGCTGGCTAGCTGAGAGCTGCCAAATGTTGTATCACTACAATGACAATAAAAACCTCTTTATCTTTATCTTTGTCTAGTTAAATTCAGTTTAGTTCACTATATCTAATTTTGGTTTAATATACTTTCTCCCTGTGTCATTCCATTTTATTACACATAACTTAATTTCTGAACTTATTTGTTTGGTTTTCTTTGTATGTATGGATTACTTGGGTTGTTACCGACGTCTGGTGAACATTTCATGTCAATAGCACCTTTAGAAATATATTTACTGAGAAAAATGGTGACGTGTTCAATACTTATTTTACCCGCTGTAAGTAACACTAGTTTCAAGTTAGTTAGAGAACCCAGTGAGCATTTTTCCCCTTGAAAATATGTTTAAAAGATGGACACCGGCGAAAAGACTTTGATTGAATATTCTTATTTGAACCATATTTCACCATATTTGGAAAAGTGCATTTGTTTTATAGTCTACATTGTGCTTATATTAGTATATTGTCATTTTAGAGTCAATCTAAGAAACCTCATCCACATTTCTCAATTAAAAGACAATATTGCAAATCCTATCACCTAGTTTTCAGCTAGAAATCAACGTTTAAATCCCTCACTGGTAACATTATCCAGCTTCTAAAACATTAACTCATATTTAAGATGGTGAATGGTGAACTACCTTAATATTTATTTAATTTAGCTCGTATAACTTGGAGTTGTTTTCTGTATTTAATGTAGTTTTTTTGTCATTACTGAGGTACTGGCGCTCTCTGGTGGTTGTTGCTGACCGAGTCTAACACACCAAACCCGGGTACGCCTCAAAGATAATACAACATGTTTCCATTTCCTTTTTTTTTTCCCATTTCAAAATGTGACAGCCTTATATGCAAGAAGATGCAGAAACATTGTGAAATATAGATACGACATCATTTCCAGTCTTCTGCTCATGTTTAGATATACAGAACACGGAAGGCTTAATAAAGGTCATATGAGTCTTTAAGGGGAGGAGAATATAATAAGATCTGGTGGGAGGGACAAGCACAGCAACAAGGAGCGACCAGAAACAGGTTTGCAGAAAAAAACCACAGAGAAGCGCCTCTTTGGCTTCGTGGATCATTCTTTCTCCCTCATTTTCAATTTTCTTTTTTTTACACTGTGGGACCGAGAAGAAACCAGCTGCCTGGGAGGTAAGATTTGATCAAATTCAACATCGTGTGTGTGTGTGTGTGTGTGTGTGTGTGTGTGTGTGTGTGTGTGAGAGGCAGATAGGTGAAACTGTCATAGTCAGAATAGACATGAATGAAGTAGACACATGTTATTCTGGGGACTTTCTGAGGTTATAGCTTCAAGTTAAATACGTTTAAAACATGTCACACTCTATGTTATTTGCATGCATGTTAGCCCTCAAATACACAGAACAAGAGAGCTTTTTTTTGCTGCCTTTTAGTTTCCACTGTATCACAGTTGTTGGTTGTAAATTTGCCCAATGCAAATGTTCACCTTTATGGAGATTAGACTTAATGCTACACAGTATCAGTCTCTTGGCTGGTAACAAAAGGGTTTTGATACTTGATACAACATACCTTTCATGAGATGAAATCGATTTTAAATCCTGAGATAAAAAGCCACTGAACTTTCCATCTATCATTAAGTTCCAGGATATTTTTAATTTGAGTCTGAATCTTCAGATAGATATCTAGGATTCTTAATGATTGTTGAGGTTGTAGATGCTTTGACTGAGCTCATTTGGATCCAGGATATGATGAACTGACTCTTATTTTGGTATACTCACACTGTTACCTGAAACACAACATAAACGTATTAATCCACTGTGGTGTGGTGACATGATTGTAGGAAAATAATGGTCACTCAACATGATTATGAAACTGAACAAGACTCAGTGTTGTTAGTCTCTTTTTTTTCCACTGTGACTTTGTTTCTGTGCAAACCCCTCCCTTTTTATCACCCACCCTCCCATCCTCTTTCATTCCTGTTGTTTCCCTTAGAGATCCTGGGAGTGGACTGGGAAGTGCAACCTCCTTTTACTCCGTCCCCATAAAAGTTTCATCCAGCTGCTCGCAATGTCTGCTCCTGGTAAGCGGCTTAATGCTTCAATAAGGAAAGAGGAAAAATAACTAGATTTCTTTCAGATTTTCCATCTTTAGTTTGATTTTCAAACAGACAATGAAAATAAGTATTTCATCTGTTATTTGATAACAGTGTAATTTCATTGCTTCAACTCTTCCTCATTGGCTTCTTCCATGAATGTTATATTTTGCTGCCACTGTTGAAATGATTTGGGCCTTGAATCTCAAAGTTTCCATTACACATTCCTGTTCGCTGATCATCGTTGTAAAGTGAATCGACACCCTTGTCCATTCCCCAAATTCCTTCAGTTGAGAAATCTTAAACTCCCCCAGGTGGTGAAATCTGAAAAATAATCTGAGAATGTTTACATGAAAGGAAAAGTGCATTATAGGAAGTGAAAGGTACAGTTGTGTGAGCACGTCCGTGTGTGTGTAAATGAGGGTCGCCTCCCTGCGAACTCTCAGGTTTTAAATTGGGTTTTTGTTTCCTGCAAGCAGAGAAAGGAATGTGGAACGAGGTGGAGCAACAACAGACCTCAAAGTTCACGGACTACATTACTCACGTCCTCTTTGGTCTTTAGAAGCTTAATAGAAAGTCTTTCTAACTTTAATCCATATTTGTTTTGTGATTTATAATGCCCACAAACTTAAGCAAGGAGGACTCTCACTAAGAAATGGCATCATGAACTTTGAAACTGTTTAGCTGGTGGTTGTTGGTCTGTCCGGCCACACCAACCAAAACCAGTTTGGTCAGCTATGGAACAAATTGAATACAGGCACATGGCCAAAAGATCCTCTTTAACTCAAAATGAATGATGTGGGGATGACACTATGACACACTTCATTACAAGTTAAACCAATAAGCTTTACATTTAAGTGCATATTCCAACAAGTGTCATGTGCAGAGGGATATGAAAAATACAAGAAATAAACACGGGAACAAACCCACATCTAGAGACAGAAAACACACATCTTCAGAATGCTTGTTTTGTTTAAACTACAGCTCAAATCCCAAGTAATTCCATTTACATTAATATAAAACTGAACATTCTCACATTTGAGATTTTATTTGCCTGAAAATGACTTGTCATTTCCATGTTATGATAATTTCAGGAAGTCTTCAGCCTAATAGTTGAAATATAAACACTTGTCAACGTCATCAAGACATCAGATGAATCTAAAATTAGATGAAAACTCGGTCTTGAATAATAAAACATTTGTTAGTGAGTTAGCGCATGACAGTTCCACTTTATTACACCCTCATGCACAGCTCTGTCACACCTACTTCCTTTAGCGAGTCATTTAAGCTCTTTACTTTGAGGTCCACGTATCATTAGTGGCTACATTAACCCACGTGTGAAGGACTGTGTATTGAGTGAGTAATTCAGTATTCTCTAACTGCCTCAGACTCTCTTGAACTAAACATTGTCTTCTATTAGCTTTTTAAAAACATGTTTAAAAGATGCTTAAGTTATTAGCAGGTGTAAACGTGCAGACCCTGGCTTAAACAACAGACAAACAATCAGAAAACAAATGTATGTTATCATGTTTGAATCAAGATTTTATTTGTTTGAGACAATATGAGCCGTCCAGTCTGGCACTAAAACTGGAGTAACTGTTGTAAACTGTAAACCTTACTGATTGACCTAGTTTGCTCTGGTCAGATAAGAGTCTGTAGTTGTTGAATTCATGCCCAAATAAAGACTGTTATCAGCCATTGTACTGTTTAAAAAGCTCTTCAAAGATATTATTTATCATGAAGCATGACAAAAAACAAGAGAAGACCACCAGGGCTATTACTATGTAACAAATGTATTGGCTGTACATTTGCTCCCATGTAAGTGCTTCAAATCTCTGCTGTAGTTCGGGTAATAAGTGGCTTATTGACCCTGCTGTCCCAGCAGAGAAAAGCAGGATGATCCACAGTAAAACACATAAGAGCACAGAGCAGCTGCTACCAGCCGTAAACACAGACCATGACTTCCTCCATCTAGCCGTTGTGCAATGATGACCTGAAAGTTTGTCTCTGCGTTATTTCATTTTTATTCCAAGGTTAGAACTTGGCTTGGACATCTGATCACAATTCCTAAGATTAGATGTTTAAAACAGAAAGCAGCTTTATGTTTTTTAATGCTTATATTATGTTTTGATGTATGTTTCTTTGTTTTAGTTGAGTTACGTTTTTATATATTATATATATATTTTTTAATTTTATATTTTATGGTTAAGGTTAACCTTGATGGCTTCCAGTTTGAGTTTCACCTGGTTTCTACAGTGAAGAAACCCTTTGTTTGCAGCCTTTGTAATGAATGGTCTTATTCAAATTCAGGCAAATAAAAGAACAAAGCTATACAGGATGATGTGTAAATAAACGTCATTCTTGTTTTTCCCCAGCTTACCCAGGCCCTCACAGCAACCCATCCTACCCCTACCCTCAGCCCGGCGGCCAGTCCATAGCCCCTTATCCGGTTCCTTCGGGCGGGTACGGAGACCCCAGTCAAGCCCCTCCGGCGGGCTTCAACATGGCCTACAATCCAGGCCAACCTCCTGTCATGTATCAGCCTGGTGCCGTTGGCCCAGGCCCAGTTCCAGGTCCGGAGTATGGCGCCCCTCAGGGAGGGATGTCGCCGGCTGGGGCTCCAGCTGCGGTTCCTGTTGGTGTACCACCAGGGCTCGAGTACCTCACACAGGTAGGACAGAGAAACCAAAGAAAGATCTTCATAGCCCAAGAATGATGGCAATGCTGCTCCTCCTGTTTTCAGATTTTTCCTACACATGAGTTTATCTTGAACTAAAATGCATTATTCAAGCGGCACTCCTTCATTTCTGGAATTTGTACCCTCACTGTTTGTGAACGTGCAGTTTGCTGATAATGACACTGTTAATCATAGAAATGAATGATAGCAAGCTACACTTGAGATCACTTGAGGGTGTACTGTGTGGCACCCTAAAGTGCAACTGTAATCAGGTGTGTACTGGTCTAACACTCATTTGCTATCTTTCACGTGTTTACGTGTTATAAAAACATGTGAAAAAGCCATAAAATATATACAAAGATTCAAGCAACAAAACTACTTGTGTTACTGTAATAGTTTTTACATTTTTTGCATTTGTACTGCTTAGTTTAATGAACTTTTCTAGAGCGGAATTCAAATTCATTACAAAATAAAAGTGTCTGGGTTGCATTTCATATTGGAGCAGAGTGGTATGTTAGTTAGTGAAGGAAAATGGAGTATTGTGTCTTAAGTTTGTTCACTTTTGAATCCAGGTTTTCCATTTCAAACAATATGATCTCTGTCATCACAGCCTTTTACCTTGTAAAGATCACGTTCTACATTGTTCTCTCTAAAAACGGTAACTCATTAGGGTTTCTCTATGTCAATATTAAAACAGTTGACAGAACAACAGTTGACAGAGCAGCAGTTGACAGAGTGAAAACAATGATTCAGCAAATAAGTTGTTGTGTACTCGGACAAAACAGGAACATCATTTCTTAGCACAGTAGAGTTTGAAGTAACTGACTCTAAGCCGTTTCATGAAAATTCATGGATTAAGTTGCTTTGTATTGCAAACAAGTGAAGTGATCCCTTCACGGTTCCATCTTCTCCTCTTGTTTTTAAGAGGAATAAGACTTTGTGACTTGAGGTTGGATATATTTTGCAATGATAAACTGTTAACTCCTCCTCTTGTGGTTTTAGGTTGACCAGATCTTGATCCATCAAAAAGTGGAACTGCTAGAGGGTAAGGCTTTTTACATGTTCATCAAGCCACATCTACACTTTGTAAACAGCAAATAACCAGCCATAGCAATTTTCAGGTTTTATTTCACCAGTGAGCTTAAAACCTGTCAATATAAATCATGAATTCTTTGCTTATCTACGCTTTGTTATTCACCATTTCCACCCGCTTTCCTTTCGCCCACCCAGCATTCATTGGGTTTGAGACCAACAACCAGTACGAGATAAAGAACAGTCTGGGCCAAAAGATCTACAAGGCCAAAGAGAAGAACGACTGCTGCACCAGGAACTGCTGCGGCTCGCTGCGCAGCTTCGACATGAAGATCAAGGACAACAATGACATGGAGGTCATTCGCCTCATACGGCCTTTCCGCTGCGTCTCCTGCTGGTGTCCCTGCTGCCTCCAAGAGGTCTGTGTGTGTGAGAGTGTGTCAAAGGCAGTTTTAATAGCCTTATATTACATTGATTTACCACACCAAGACAAATATTGTTTCAATTCAAAAGTTAGTTCGTTGAGCCCCAAATCAACCTGATTACTCACTCTGCTTTTGGATAAGCACTGTGATAACGTGTTCCATTATTAATGTTGTTAATAGTTAACCACATTGATTGTCTGAAGAGTTTGAGATGGAAAAGATTGAACTATCACTTGCTATAGTAGTTTATTCATATTTCTGCTTTATGGTTTAGACATAACATCAATAATCAATTTTGAGGTTTCCTTTTGGAATAAAGCTAAACAACCAACAACCAAGGTGAAAATCCTCACCCTTTAAAGACGTAGTTCTTGGTCTTATTTGTCCACATTTTGAGATATCTGTCTCAGGGATTTCTTCCGCTACCTCAATACAATGTATATTTGTGGTGCTTGCAGCATTGAAAATTTAATTTTGGAAGCATCAACATGTCTTTCCAGAAACAATGTCCTAGTTACTTTGGATGATCAGGTTAACAAGAACTGCTTTCTACGAAACAAATAGTTCTTAAAAAAACAGTTGATGCAGAGTGTAACGGGGGTTGTTGTTTCTACAAAGCAATGTTGTTGTTCTTCTTGTTGGAAAACTTAAAACTATTTGCATGTCTGGATACCACTAAAAGTATGAAAAAAACAGCCCTTTAACAAAAGAGGATTTTGAAGTGGCCATTTGTGTTTTCACTCCAGCATTAAAGCATCTAATAGCACTGATGAAACTTATTTGGTGATATAAGCATAAACATCTTGAGCCTCACAGCTCATATTTAGCGGCTTCTGTCTTTCCCTAACCCTTCGCCTTGTGTTACTGATGAGTTGCTGAGTGGCGCTTCGATGTCTTTGTGCACCCGTCTGCTCAGACAGGGGTTTGTTAAGACTATGAATGGCTCTTTGTCTGTCCAAACTATCTCCCAGTCTCCCCCGATCCTCCGCCATCCCCTCTACTTCTGAGGCCGCTCCCTTTTCTCTGTTTAATCACATTGCTTGCAATCTGGCTTCAGTAGGTTCCCATTGGCTCAGAGCCATGCTGCTACACTCTCACATACTGAGGTTCTGTTTACTGGCCAGACAGGAGCCATGTGAGATGTATTACCTTTGTTATGTGTTGCCACAATGGAGCAGTCAGAGGTTCAATTATCATGCCTGCTGTCCCATGTCAAATGTGTGACATGCTAACCCGTGATGTTTTTTTTTTTATAGCTGTCAGTGTCAAGGGAAGAGGGCAGATTATAAGCTCTCTAGTCTTGTGGCACGTTAGTATGTGTATATAACTATGTATGTGACCCACAGATGGAGGTCCAGTCCCCGCCCGGCACCACCATAGGCTACGTCAAACAGGACTGGCACCCTTGCCTGCCGAAGTTTTCCATCCAGGGACCGAACAAGGAGACAGTGCTGAGACTGGATGGGCCCTGCTTTGCCTGCAACTGCTGTGGAGACGTGAACTTTGAGGTGAGGTCAGAGGATCGTAATGTTAGAAGGAAAGGTAGATACCACTCATATATCTGTCCATTAGACGTGAAGCTACAGCCAGACTTTTGAAACCCAGCTAGCCGTTTGTCCTTGTTTCCAGTCTTTATGCTAAGCTATGCAATGGATACTCCCAGCATGTTAACCACCTTCCAGCTGTAGCTCTACTACAGACATGAGAGTTGTTTCAATCTTCTCAATTTCAAATGAACAGTTCCAATCCGGTTTTGGCATTTTCTGGAAACACCTCAACATTATAAGATCACAGTATAGTGTACTTATTAAAACATCTTATAGACGTTGTTGTTCTTATTACTCTGCAGCTTAAGGGCAAAGATAATGACAAGCCATGAGAGTTGTTTCAATCTTCTCAATTTCAAATGAACAGTTCCAATCCGGTTTTGGCATTTTCTGGAAACACCTCAACATCATCTTATAGACGTTGTTGTTCTTATTACTCTGCAGCTTAAGGGGTCGCATCAGCAAGCAGTGGAGCGGCCTGTTGAAAGAAGTCTTCACAGACACGGACAACTTTGGCATCCAGTTCCCGCTGGACTTGGATGTGAAAATGAAAGCTGTGCTCATGGGATCCTGCTTTCTCATAGTAAGCATGACAACATTTTATTTTTTGTATACTGTACTTGCTGGCTCAGTTTTGTAAGGTACTGAATTAATTTCCATATTTGTTGCAACTTTGCAGGATTTCATGTTCTTCGAGAAGGTCGGGGAGGCCAACCAGCGCAGCACGGTGTTTTCATAACAGGAAAAAAGGAGGAGAAAACAACAGCAGGAGAGCAAGTCATAGCAAACGGCAGTTATGTATTCTCTGTTCTTGTACTGTTTTTCTCATTTTTTTTTTTCAATCCTTCCTTCACCAAATTCCAGCAGAAACGGTGCTAATCAAAGGATTATTTTCCACACACAGACCAAATTGAGCTCATAAACTCTTGATTCCAGATGCCTGCCATGGCTTGTTTTTTAAAATCTATCCAAACTCAGTGACTGATACCAGCGCCACATTGCCAATGTTCTTTACACTCCATACAACTTGTAGTTTTATCTATTTTAAATGGGTGAACGTTACCTCCATCTGAGATTTAATCCATGCCAAAAAAGTCAACCTTTGTCCCTCAATTTCTTTTTCAGGGACAACACATAAAAATATGACTGGGTATAAAAATGTTTTTGTAATGTGCTTTACACAGCAGCTAGCGGCGGCAGTTACTTTGTTTCTTGTGCTAATTATCAAATGTTAGCATGCAAGCAAGCTAAACTAAGATTGTTTGCCTGCTAAAAATGTTAACCTGCTGAACATCTGCATGTTAGCATGCTGACATTAGCATTTAGCTCAAAGCACTAAGCACTGCACGCAGAGCTGCCAGCGTGGCTGTATGCTTTAAATCCTACAAGTTAACAAAAGCTTTATATAATAACTTTATATAAATCAGCCATAGTAAACAGGCTGTCATTATTTAGCGCTGTGTTAGCGTCTTTTTGTGCTCTTTCTCTACCACTCTACCACCTCTCTCCTCCTTGAAACCCTTTGTCTTAAACATTTGTGTACATAATCTAACAATACTGTAGCACAGGCTACAGTGTAAATGCTCTCATGCTCCCTTTGTGGTTTAATAGTTGCCATGGACACTGACATCAATGCCAAACCTCGCCCTCCAGTCTCTCCAGATGCCACTGCCTTCACCATTTGCCAGTATAACGATATAGGAGAGATATGTTATCTGAGTAAAGCAGGACTGGAAAGAAAATTAAAACCAGAAGTTGAGGTTATTCATCATCAGTTAGTGGCGGGTAAAAGGAAACACATTGGCTTTCTGTAATTTTTGTGAAGCAGGAAGAGACCTGAATGTAAACATTTGAAATATGGTCTGTTTTAAATCGCTGTGCTTTAAAATCGATGAAAAGAAAATGTCAGGTTTATGTTTGCAAATGCTCTGAATTGCAATTGAATGCAACTCTCTGCTCTGTATTTAATAATCTTTCTCGTCAGACACCATGGGTGTGCCTCCTGTGAGGCTTGGTTGCCACTAGTGCTCTCAAATGCAGATCACAGCTCTCTCTTACTGAATCTGTCTTATAAACTGTATATGCCAACATCCGCCTCTGTACAGTACATTTATTGCATGTATGTACACAGTTTTTCAGAAATAAAACAAATGCCATATGAATCCATACATAAGTAGTGTTGTTTTCTGTGTTCATCTCCTCCGCTGATTGGAAATTTTGGGAAGGCCCACGGAAACATCAAGTCTAAATGTGGAACATCTGGTTTCACTTGGAAACAATTATCAGCGCTTCAGAGGGAAATCAACAACATCTGCCAAAGTCCAGTTCATCTAGAACTTCGCTTTTTAGTTACTGGGTAACTTTCTCAACACACCATCCACTTTATTGTTGTCATTATCAGCTTCCTTTATCTATGTAAAGACTTCATCCATGCCCGACTTCAGATGCAACAAAGGGAGAAAAAAAACCTCCTCCCATGTCAGACATTGAATTTCAAACTGCTCCATCCTCTGGAAAAATGGGGGAAATACAGGCATAGAATGTATTTATGGGAGCATGTCTGCACATGCCGCAATGCTCCTGGGAAATGACTCAAATTTTAATTGTCCACCCATAATGTGTAATCATACGGTTTGAGCAAAGTCAATTATTTGTCTTCAAGCTGAATTGAATTAAGACTCTAAATATTTCCGGTGACCAGCATGCACTTGAACACAACACAAAGTTCCTTCTAAACTGTTACTATTAGAGTGTGTTATACAATATACAATAATCATGCACTTACTCAGCAGCTGTGCATTAAGACCAGACAATCACTTTAATTCAATAAACAAAACATTTTCATACAATATATACAAATGCATTAAGATAAAAAGAAAATTGCAAGATGCAGAAATGTGCGTCTCATTAAAAATACAAAAACAGTAGTCAGTAGTCTTTGTGCTTGATACCTGTTAGAATTTTTTTTTTCCTTTTTACATTCATAAATCTTCACTTTTCTACTCATATATGCACCTGACCTTCCATAGTTGTGTTGGGCAGCTTCCAGTGCCAGAATTGTTGTTGAATTTATGAATGAATAAACGTAAAAATCAGCTAGAAAATCCCTTCAGACTCGTCTCTCTGTACTAGCTGGGGGCCTCTCGTCCCGTGACCATCGGAGCAGGTAGCTGCTGGCCATCTGCAGGTTCCAATGGTATCTGGAGAGGATCTTCAGACAGTCTTCTCTGGAGCAAAGGCTCAGCAGGTACAGCTGCTCCAACTGAAAAGGCACAAATCAAGAATATATAATACAAACATTTTGAGATACGTAAACCCATTAGCACCTTAAGCATTTATGGAGAACAAGACAGACAAAGAGATGGTGGTTTGACTTCTGAGGGTTGAAACATTCAGGTAAGTTGCACATCTGTCTACACATCTTAAAGCAGCTGTTTCCATCAGCATTCAAATGCAAAGCACCTGCTGTGAAATCACTGTTGAGGGGAAGTCCTGGAGTGCAACATGTTTTAGTTTTTGTTGCAGTTTATTACATTTATTACAAAAAACATTTTGTCAAAGTGTTAAAGATATGAATGGCAAATTCCGTATTTATAATGATTAAAGTTGCACATAAAAAGTAGCAGATACATTTGTATATATATATATATATATATATATATATATATATATATATATAAGGTAAGTCTACATTAAAGAGGAGCATCCAATTCAAACTTTTGACACATTTATCAAAATGAAATACACTTTCAAACTAAACGTTGACAGTCTTTTAATGGTCTGACCTTGAGTTGTTGTTCTGCTCGCACTGGGTTCCAGTCATTACGCTGAAGTGCACTACGAACCTCTTCAATGGTCACTCCATGAACTGCCTCCATGACCTTAAAGCGGAGCAACATCTCTTGTACTTTAATCCACTGAACAAGTTTTTACACAGAAAAAGCTAAAGTGATTTTAAATCAGTGTTATTACCTGTGTGGTGAGTGTGTCTCTTGTGTTCGGCACATGAGGCGACTTATCTCGTTCTCTGACTCGCTCCCTCTCTCGATCTCTGTCCGTGTAATCATCCAGCTGCGGGGTTGAGCGAGCCATGTGGGCCATTTTAGCCAGGTTGGAGCCCCCGATGACCTGCTGAGGTGGGTAACGTTGTACAGGTTGAGGTTGAGGTTGAGGTTGAGGCTGCGTCTGCGGTGGAGGGGACAGGACCAACTGTGGGGGCCATGGGTTGCCCGAGGCTGGGTGGATTGTTGGCTTCCTCAGGGGTTTCATGTTAAAGCTATTCGGGTTGGGGGGCGGCGGTCGCGGAGGCGGGAGGATACTGGCCTCGCTGAACCGCCGTGGGTCCTGCTGCATCAACACACTGCGAGCTGCTATCCCAGGTGGGAGGAGTCGGCCCTGCTGATCCACTCGGAGGGCCCCTACTGTGTTGGCCCTGGGCCGCTGTCCGTTCATAACTGACTCAAGGCTCTGACAGAGACCTGAAGACACAGAAAGGACTGCTTTTAATGCTCAATTCAACATTAATCATAAAGAGGTAGCAGGTTATCTGAGTTCAGAGTGTATCTGGGCATGCTAAGAGCCTGATAAAGCCACCAGAGGGCACACTGGTGAGAATTAATGAATACATAAATGTGGCTACTTCTTGGAAGGAAAAGAGGCTTCTTTTTTTAATAACATCATAACAAGCAGCATTTTTTCAAGAAATAACACAATAAATTGTTTTATTAAGCTATATGTAAAACCTTTTAAGGCATTTGAGGGTCTGCAAAAGACGCAGTGCATGATACATTTGGAGCAGTGATGTATCAGAAGTTTGAAAGGATAAAAAGGGTGGCAGCCATTTTTCTACAGGCTATTGAGCTTATTACTGGAGATGAGCAGTTTTGTCTAAAAATCTATTTTTGACCTCAGAGGGTTTAATGCAATGTGGAATATGTAGTAATGATGCATGACATTATTTATGAGAAACATTAGATCGTTGGTGGACCTTAGGAAGGGTAGCAACCATTTTGTGGAAGCCAATCAGGATAGTAGTGGGGGATGTGATTGTCTATTCTGATGCAGCCTGACCAGGAAAAATACAACATTAAAAAGGTAGGTAAAGTAATAATTCAATATTAAAAATCCAAGATGATGCATAACGTAGCTTAACTCGCAACATTCTGCGGCTGCTTTTTATTTTTAGCTACCTACCTGCCATTTTCTGCAGATTGGAGCCCTCGTTCTCTCTGGGAGGGCCTGTCCTCCAGTTGCCACTGCTGCACAGATCAGAACAGTAAACACATTAGTTTGACAGCCTCAGCTCACAAACTATATGGGCTGACAGTGGGTGAAAGTTCAGTGCTGCACTGCTGTTCAGCAATAAACACATTGACTCAGGAACCTGAGATGGAAGTTTATATGGTATTAAACCTGATAGAGCCAGAATCAAAAAATGGGAAATGTAATTTGGAAAATCATAACTAGCAACACCTTTTTCTTTGTTTTGAAGTATTCTGTACGGTCAATAAATGAGGTGAAACACTGCAAGGCCACAAGGTAATAAAAGTGACACCCACCCTAAACCCCTATATTATTTTAAAAGCCACTAGAAATTAACTTTATGTATATAAAAAAAACAGCCATTGTGAGAGCCTGACTGCTTTACTGCTTCAAATTTAGCTCAGTCAGTAAACTTTGCTTTCCTAAGTCATTTTATTTCCATGCAAGTTTTTATCACATATTAATTTATATCCCTGCAGACTGGCCAAACCAATGCAAGGTACTTTCAGGTCAGCTTCGATAGAGTCTGACACAATGTTGTGCTCTTCAAAAACAGCGATGGTTAATATGAACAAAAATAAGGAGTTTCTCTCCAGATTGACATCTTTGTAGAACAAGCAAACACAGCGAACAGCCTAAGTAAGATAAAGAGAAATGAATGCATGGTGTCACTGACTCGTCCAGGTTAACAGGTGCTCCCCAGCAGCGCTCAGGTTTGATGTCTCCGTGCGCCATGTGTTGCAGGCTGCCATTCAGTGGGGTTGAGATGTAGGCGGCAGGGTTGCCTGCAGTGGCAGCAGAAGTGGATAACGGCACAGTGAGGCTCGCAGGAAACCAGCCGACTGCCAGCGTCTTCTGGTTCTGGCCTCTCCACTCACTCAGCTCCAGACTGCACAGAGAGAGAGAAAGAACAGTTCAATTAGAAACCAAAGAGCTTTCTTTGGTTAAAGTGAGACTACTGGGGTGTTACTTTTGGCACAAAACTGATTTTACAGTGGCAAAAGTTGGAATGAGTCTTAAGTCAGTGAATAGTCCACCATAACTTCCTGGTCATACCAGACCGACAAGTCTGTAGCAGCATAACAAAAAATGAGGACAAATGTAATTTAGTCCTCACTTTAACTAACAGAAACTGTCGGACAGGATACAGGTAAGTAGTTAGTAGTGTTACCAGACTTTTTTTCTGTAATCTTTACTGTTTACTGTGTGTAAAGTACAGAGAAAGGGAAATAAGTTAAACGTTTGCTGAAGAAGAAAAGCTAGTAAATGAACTTTTAAGCTTAGTTAACACATACAGTTCCAAAGGTCAAGAATGAAGTGATGTTATGATTAGTTTCATTCATAAAATAGTACCACAGTACTGTAGGACTTTCAGAGTGTGCCTTTTACTTTTTATTTTGCATTAATAATACCAACAGAATTAGCTCATGGTAAATAATGTATTCTTACACATTTTACTGGTATTTATTCTGTTTGAGAGTGCCCACAACACTTAGTGACTTACATTTCAATTAGTGGTTTCAATGCATGATATTATTTTTATGGCCTGTGAAGGTTTATTCTCTATTTTAAGTTGATTTTAATAGATTTAGATGTATTTTTTGTTGCTTGAAGTGTGTCTGAATGAAAAAAGCGTCATAGCTGATAGACTAGTTCAAACAAACAAAGCAGATTTGTGTTCAAGGACTCCATAAAGAAGAGGGCTGGAATGCGGTTTTGAGAGGTTGATTTAAACCCCTGTTTCATCCTAACAAAGGCTCATTGTGCTGGTCAAAGTATTTTCTTTACTCTTTTAGTCCCACCCTCCTTTCTCTCACCCACCCATGTTCTATGACGGTCACAAGGTCGTTGGCCACAAGTGCAAGTTTTCTGGGTTCAGCGAAGTCTCTTGTTGCTTGCACCTCCATTGGTTTAGCCTGCAAAGGCAGACAGAGGTAAGAAAAAACAGAACAAAGATTTACTGAAAAATCATGCATTTCTGCATATTTTAAGAAACAGATTCTTCTGATGAGGCTTGATAACAATAGTGCCTCTTATGATTTTATCTCCAGGGGACGTTAAAAGCTTCACTTTAAGTTGCAGACCTCTGCCACCATTTTGGTGAGCTGGATAAAGGTTGGTCTGTCCGAAGGATTGCAGGCCCAGCACTTCCTCATGACGGAGTACAGTTCTTTGGGGCAATCCGGCGGTTTCTCCAGGCGCTCACCCTCCCTCTCCACACGCCACAAAATCTGGATTAAAGAGAGTGAATGTCACAGACACAGACTCTGAGTCACAGAGCGCATCATAAAAAGCGAATGTCATCAGGGCGGGGACACACATTCCAAACACGAGCACAAATATGCAGATACAAACAAATCCAAAAGCATGACGTGAATGTTCACATGGAGCCGGCATGCGCGTACCTGTCTGCCTGACAGGCCGAACCAGGGCTCTTCACAGTAGGTGAACATCTCCCACATGGTGACACCAAACATCCACACGTCAGAGGAATGGGAGAAGGAGCCGACACGAAGACTCTCTGGAGCACACCTTCAAAAAAAACAGGTGGAATGACCCCAAGGAAATGTGTAATAAGTGAGAATCCAAAAATTATTTCCTCCTCCACCCCGTTTTCCCATCAGTCCTCACCATGCAAATGGGATTCTTCTGTGTGCTGTCATCACATAGTGATCCGTCTCTTGGCTCAAGCCTCTCATCAGGCCAAAGTCCCCGATCTTAACCATCTCCCTGGATGCCAGCAGGACGTTCCTCGCAGCCAAGTCTCTGTGGATGAATCTCCTGGTCTCCAGGTAGTCCATACCCGCCGCGATCTGGGACGCAAAGAGCCAGAGGCGGAGCAGCGGGTACTCGAACTGACGGGAGCGCAGGATGTCGTATAGTGAGCCTATGGGGGCCAGTTCTGTCACCTAGAGGAGCGGAAAGTAGGTCATTGTCAATTCAAGCTTCTTAGTTTGAGTAGATCCTTATTTTATCTCCATGTTTAAACATCCAAACAAGTTACCATCTTGAGGGGCCGTGTGAGAACCACGCCATAAAGTCGGATGATGTTGGGGTGGTCCAGTGACTGCATGATGGTCACCTCTTGGAGGAAGTCTGTCAGTGTGTCCGTCTGCTTGGACATGCTGCTCCTTAGTGACTTTACTGCTACAGGCAACTGAGAGGAGTGATGAGAGAAGCAGACAGGCTCAATCCCAACCCTGCCTCTAAACCCAAAGAATCAGTTTTTTCACAGAGACTACGCCATGTTGAGAATCCCAAACCAGACATTGTTTTGGACCACTATATAAGGTGCAACGGGACAATGAAACCATCTGACAGCAAGTGCTGACTTGTTATTCTTCACTATCCCTATCCTTTAGACTAAAACCTACAGGAAGTGATAATGTTTCTCCTTTTGGCTCCGTTTTGGTCTCCACCAGCTCCTGAGGGATATCTCTGGCGGGTGGGTAGTGTACAGTTGGTTTATCAGAGCTTTTTTAAAAGGAAAACAGCTGCCTGCTGCGGCTAAAAAGGAACGCTGATGAGCAGTAAGAGTGAACCTTAGGTTATCGAAAGTAAAACCAAAACAATGAGCTGAAAATGGCTAAAATGATCTGTCACTTGTATATAAATGCATGCAGCAATCAAAAACAGAATGCAACATTTTATAGCACATGCTGAGAGTTTTGAGGACATTATACTGTTTAAATCTATCTGTACAGGATTCAAAGCATCATTCATAAAGAAATGCCATAAAAATGCAAAATAAATTCTACAAATCTGTCCCTTACCACTCTGCCGGTAGGCGTGTGCCACTCTCCCCTCTTAACCACCCCAAAGGACCCAGAGCCCAGCTTCTCTCCCAGAGTCAGCTCGCTGTCCTGGATCAGAGATGGTAGAGCCCGGCTACCCGCCTCCTGAGCCTGAGCCTGGCCGCCTCCGCTCCACTGCTCCCCTCCGCTGGTGGCCTTTATGCATCAATAAATGAATAAAAGAGTTATTACTGATTACATTTAGTTGTCACACAATAAACATGAACTTTACAATAACTTTGATGTACTACATGTGTCTGACCTTGGGCACCCATGACCGTCCTCGGGAATTTGTCTTGTAGCGTTTCAGAGCATCAAATAATCTTCTTTGTGCTGGCAGGAAAAAAATATATATAATTATATCCAACATGACGAATCTGTCTGATTTAACAACAGCCTTAAGATCTACAGTAAATAGTATTGTTTTATATAAATGTATTAAACAACAATTTCTCTCATGAAGCGGTGTTCGTGAATGATTTACTTTCATGGTTTGTGGTATTTCTGCATCAGAACGTTGGAGCTGGTGTAACTTCATAAAAGCGCTCAATTTATGGATTAACAGAAAATAAACTTGACAGTGGAGACTTCACATGGGGCTCTGGAAAATTGTGATTGACCATTTTCACTATTTTCAGGCATTTTATAGACTACACAAATGATAATAACATTTGTAAAAAATAATCAACAGATAAATTGTTGGAAAATAATTATTTGATGCTGTTCTACTTAATATTAGAGTTGAAAAGAGGTGGGTTTGGAATTGAAAGAGAAGAGTGAAGTTGATGATGAACACTAAATCTACCTGACTATTAATCAAACATTACATCTCAAATCGATTACTTGATCTTCTCTGTGGTTTTTACTATCTTCTAAATATCTGGTAGAACTACTATGATTGGACGAGAAAAGAGCAACAAACCAAGATACAATGAAGCTGCATGGAAAAATAATTCCTCATTTTCATGGCAGATTTAAATCTGAACTATATATCCTCAAAATGCCATTGCTTTGACGAAATATGCACCTAAACAAAGTGAATAAATGAGTATGATTAATCTGAAGAAGAAATAGTACCGTCTATGTGTACGTTTTTACGCTGAGCATTTGCTGATAAAGTCCACGAGATATGGCTGAAAGGTTTAGCTAAACAAGTAAGTGGACGTTGAGATAAGATTGTTTTTTGTGTGCCATTAATCCAACAATACTGTAAATCCAAAGGACATTTCAAAGACAAACACTCTACTGTGGGTAAACACAAAATAATGCTTTTGTACTAGACACAGTTCAAACTGTAGCTCTTTGTCTTCAGTTACTGAGCTCGTCTGATAAGACAGATACTGTATTGATTTGCAGCCTGCAAGGATGATCAAAGGAGACGATCTGGCTCACCAGGTTTGCTGATCCCGATGTGCTCCAGGTCGGACTCCTTGACGTAGTTGAAGTGCTCAGTGCGGGTGATGTTGAGGCCATCTCTGACGCGTAGGTAGAACTTCTCCAGCTGGACCTCGGCCAGGAGATGGTACAGCCACTGAGTGTCCTGGTCCATCACCATCACCCGGCCGACCTGCCTTTGTGGGTCAAAGGTTAGACGACAGTTGTAAGACCTTGTGTGTATTAAGTGTTCAGTTTTTCTTGTACATCTAAATTCCTTACATTAAATCTTGTTAAATCTTCAAAACAAGTACAGATTTTTAGCGCTCAATCGTGTTTTCCAGCCTGGGAACCTAAACAAAAGACACACAAAAAAAACAGGGCTCTATCTGGGTCTTCCGCATCTCATTAAACAGCCTTTTTTATGGTAACTTTGCTCCCACTTGGGCATTGTTAGGTTACCATGGAGACCTAACAAAAAGCCCTTGGTGTGAACTGCTTTGCTTTTAGCTGTGTGCCAACTTTGTAAATTGTTTTCTGATCACATGTATGATACTGCATCTTTTTATAACCAAGAGAACATAAAAGTTGTGTAATTTGCAGGCAGGTCGCTAGCCGAATGAGAGCAAAATCAGATAAGGAAAATGTTGGGAAAACAAAAGGAAAACAAAAACAGCCATAAGGATCCTCAGAAGCATGAACAAGTGAGTCCAGTATCGGTGATGTTGAAATGTTTTGAACCTCGGAGGCAACAATCCTGCAGGGACTGTGAAAAACTTGGAGGTGGAAACATTAGCTCGTTGTGGTTTAGGGGCACCAGTTGGACTGGATCCTGTTCACACAACACTCATGTAACTGCTGAAGTTGTGCTGTGTGTTAACAGCAGTATGACAGCTCCTGTAAGGCTGATTGAAGCTTATTTTTTTTCTTTAAACTTAACTAACTTTTAATTTTCGTTTCTACAACATCTTTAATGTCGACAATTACGCAGTTGCAGTGTCCACAGTCACAGGTGTAATTATCAGGATGATTAAGTTTTCTTAACTTCCTTATTGCTTAAAACTTTGAAAAGTTAAAACACAGCAAGTTCTTCTTTGGTTAACTCTTATTGTTTCTAGAGGATTGTACAGCCATGAATCCTCTGCTTATCAGCCCAGCAGATATGAGTCAGGGAAGACCTCCTACATTCCCCTGTCAGCAAGCCTGGGAAAAAATTAACATGTACGCTAAACAACTAGCAGAGCCACATTGCTAGAAATCACTTGGCTCATTCTCGTGGCCAACTCATGCTTCAAAAAACAGACAATTGCAACAGGGCACTAGCCTGGGCTTGCATTCATTTCCAGAGACAACACCCAAAATGTTTGCACCCAACCTGAATGGGCATGAGGCAAATTGTCTTCATGTCACACTCAACTCCAAAATGAAAAGATGCACGTCTGTCAACAAAGAGACCCCTGTGATCTTTCTCTCTATGTACAGAGTGATTAATATTTAACCTGTCCAGCTACTGAAAACCCCTCCCAGCCTAAAGGCATGTGTTAGGCGTGCAACTATTTATTGAATTGCTTCATACGGCTGAACGGTAGCTAGTTTAACTGTCCTGACTTTAACTTACAGAACATTATCTGCAACTTCAAATGGCCAACAGAGTTGTTAATCCAGCACAACTGCACTTCTGCTGCAGAGCATTTGTTTACGCTGGTGATGCATGCTTCCTTGGACCGAGCCCAAGAGGGCATCAAGATCAACCCCTCATCCATCAATAACAGAGCAGCTCTGATGAAGCTTTATTAGAAAAAGAAAAGTCACTGCTTTAATATTAGTTCACACTATTATTCTGATCTGGTATCAAAGAAGTGAAGACTGTGCCTTTAATAAATAAAACCTAGATGCTGTGTGTCTTTTTACAGCGCAGACTGTGTTATTATATGTTATGCTATTGCATTATTATCAGTGATGAATGTGTAAGCAGGTTTCTTCATGTGATTAATGATGGTGGTGTATTAAGCTGTCACAAGAATGCAGGAAGTAATTAAGTATTATATTTCCCTCTCATATGTAGTAAAGTAGAACAGAGTTGTATGCAATTTAACCTCAAGTTAAGTCAAATAAAATTGTAATTAAGTACAGTAGCCTCCTTAAGTAGATGTAGGCCTCATTATTTTATTCCCAACAGCTGTAAATACACAGTATCATCATTTGGGATAACTTCCTTTCATAATTAATTCTCAATTCATATCTTAAAGGACAATTTATATAAAAAAGGCATTCATGTCGATGCTTTTAGAAATATATTTGCTATTTTTTTTCCCCACTAAGAACTTTTTGAAACCTGATATGTTCATAAACTTTCTGACTATTTCAACCCAGACTGTGCGTCCCTATAAACCCTGCCGCAGAGAGATAAAACCAAAAAAAAAACAACTTACCGTTAATCAAAATGACTCAGTTATCCGGTTGTTGACAGGAATATATTTCCTAATGGAACACGCCCAGAGACAAGTGCTCCATGTTGGCATTAAAAACGTCGACGGAGGGCTTTCTCCAGAAATCACAGCTCCTCTCTGAATCCTAAACCTCCTTAAAATAAATCACCCTCTGATAGATTCATCCAGGTAATCTCCAAGATGTTGCTTATTTCATTTTTGTTTTTTAGGTAACATGTTTCTATGAGTCACTACAAGTCTGTGATCTACCTGTGTGCGTTCGGCTGCTTTCTCCTCCTCTTTCCAGCTGACCACACCTCTTCCTGACTTTTTTCTCACCTGAGCTTTTCAGCACAGTACAAACCTTCGAGACAATTAGAAATGACCTGTACAGGTAATTATTAAAGGTAAATGATTCCAGCACAAAGCAGTAATGTAGGTCACAAATGTGGTTCAACCTGCCAGTGAAGTTAAACACACATTGTTTGCATATTTTTTTCATAAGTGTTTTCAAGTTGTAGTGAATTAATTGCCTGTTATTTTGAGTACACAAAATGTACCAAGCTAAAATGAAATACCAGTTTTGGGTTACACCAAATGTACTTAGCATATTAAATGCTATGTTTTTGTGTACAGCACACACTGCTACCTAATGAAGTTAGCTTTATGTTCATATTAAATGCAAAAACCATGCAATAAATCCTCCCTTCCCTTGTTCGAGTGTAAAGTCTAATATTTTTTCTTTTTTCGAAACATTTTTCATTGTTAATTGAACTTTATGATCATTGTCCAGGCTTTTTGTGACGTTGATTAATATTGTTTTACCCTGTTCATCAACGAGTAAGCTCCTCAGTAAAATGCAATAAAGTTCAACACAAACCCATAACGTCAGCTTCTAAAATGACCATAAAGTTGAATAAGCTGAACTGTAAAACAGTTTCAACATAAAGTGAACATTAACCTCCATAAGGATTCATTTCAGGGCTGCTGCATTAGACTGCCTTCGTTTTAGCTAGGAGTATAGGCCTGAGGAAATGGGAATTTGAACAAAAACAGTTTAATTATCCGATGACTTCACAGCTTAATTTGTTATGATGTGTTGTTTTAGTTCCATTAATTGATCAGAAGTCATCAATTTATTTTAAACTGCTACTATGACGAACTATGAGTTGGTAAAATGTGGAATTAGTATTGCTTAAATTCAAATCATTTCTATAAATAGGCTAACATGATTAATTCTCTCCATTGGCCATGTGTAATGTTGTTGTGAGGACTCAACAGAAACCTGCCATGAGTCAAATGAAGAAACTCAAAAGTTTTTTTTGTCCCTGTCTTTATCTCTATCACCTGCTGTTGCCAAGCAAGTTTGACAGGATTTTTTAAGCCTTCCGCGTGGCTGTTAATTTGAATAAAAACCAGGCAGCGCTGTGGAGGACTTGCTTGCACTTTGCACTTCATGGAACATTATCTCCCCTCAACGCTCCTCCCTTCCTGCCTTCCTGAATTACTCAGAACACACAATAGATTTCAGCCATTCAAAGGACCCTGCAAACAGGAGCTTTACACCTCTTTCATGCACTTCCAGTAGATTAAGTCACAGATTAAAGTTTGCTTAATGTTTGAGAGTGAGCTATTGCAGGAATAAACTCAGGCTTCTCAATGATAGAAGTTCTCTTTTTTTAAATTATGATTCAACCATGAGCTCAACAAACAAAACAAATAATGACAAACACAAATTATGGCTAAGGGATGAATTGGTAAATCATCCTTAACCTACCAAACAGGTATTTAGACAAAATCCTGTCATTTCCAGGATTTGATGAGCAGTTTAGTCTACAAGTGGTGTGTGGGCCACATGTTTACACACCTTCTGCTGTCTTAAATCTCTGAGGCGGAAGTTCCTCAGTGTCAGTGTACAGTGTGGGAATCTCTCCATGTCTTGCTTCACGCGAGATACGTGAAAAAGGTGAGGGGACATGGCCCATGAATCACTGCTGAGAAAATTCAGTTTCAGTATGAATTGAGCATGGTGAAATATAATAGTGTTTACTGTTTTCTTGCTAATAGCTTGATATGTATGATAGATACAGTATGAGACAACAATGTCAAAGAAATGAGATACATGACGTATGACAGAGGAACAAAGAGTGAACAATTATCAGGAAAGTTGATTCATCTGTTTGCATTATTTGCCCAAAAGGTCAAGGGTCAGCTATCACAGAATGTGAAATGAGGTAACATGACAAGACCTAGTCAGTTTAATGTTAATATAATATCTTACACTGAGACTGATGTGGATTTAAAGGAGAAGATTTAACCCGTTAGACTTCACTGATCGGTCGGTGAGTTTGTCATTAAAGGCAAATGCTGTGCAGCCAAAGAATGTTCAAACCCACAAAACTTTTCTCTAAATTCTAGTGGGGATCACAAAGTTTTAAAAGACATCAAATATGTCTGATTGAATTTTCTCAAAATCTGGATGAATTTTTTTAATGTACAGTCATCAGAATATTCACTTTTTATGCAGCTATTATGCAGCTATTAAAAAAACAAACAAACAAACAGAAAATGATTAACATTATTTAAGCTGTAATTCTCAAAAATGTTATGTCATGTGCAGGAATAAGATCAAAAAGCTAAAAAAAAATGATTGATCTCCTGAAAGCAAATGCAAGGGTAAGAATATACAGGACCCAGGTAAGTAGAAACAATATATCCAAATAGCAAATTAAAGTAGAAAGCTATACACAGCCTGCATGAATGCAATAAATATAATGCATGTACAAAACCAAAAGTGCACTTCCCAGAACACAGTGACAAAGTAGAAATACATTAAGTACATGCTTTTATACATTTTCATTTGCGCGTACTATTTATGTACAAGAGATGTTAATCATGCTTGACACCAAATATTGTGAAATAATGTAAAGAGGATGTTCTTCAACCTCAATTTACATGAGTGATGCTGCATCTTTTAAAAAGTAATAATAATCATGAGCACAATAGTAGTAGCCTGGAAATGTTGCTGGGAATTGGTTTGTTAATTGCTTTAAAAAAAAAAAACAGTTAAGAGTTTTAAAAAACAGTTATTTTCTCAAAGAATCAATATAATCACACATTGGCTTCTGATTGAATGCAGATTAAGAGAAACAGCGCCCTCTACTGTAATACAACCGATATGTGTCGCCTGTGGAAACGTCATCATATGGCGACAACATTCTTCTTTTTTTTTATTTTCATAGGTAATATTAACAAAAAAAAGCTCAACACAATACAGCATATTATTCTGTAAATTATGCGAATTTATTTGACTTTTTTTTTTTTTTTTTTTTTTTTTTTAAATCTAAAGCAATAGTTTTATATAATATATAATCTTTAAATAATATGTGTCGCCTGTGGAAACGTCATCATATGGCGACAACATTCTTCTTCTTTTTTTTATTTTCATAGGTAATATTGACAAAAAAGCTCAACACAATACAGCATATTATTCTGTAAATTATGCGAATTTATTTGACTTTTTTTTTTTTTTTTAAATCTAAAGCAATAGTTTTATATAATATATAATCTTTAAATAAAAATAAAAAAACAACCGGAAGTCCAACTCTCCGTTTGTAAACACATGGCTTGTAGTCGTGTCTGATACTCAATTATGCCAAAGCTCTTTGATGTAAAGTTTCCAGGAGAATGTAAGACTCTCCCTGAAGGCTTCTGGTCGGCTGTAGACGTGTGGATAAAGAAACCTCACGTTGTAAACAAGCGTCTCTGCGGAGTGAAGGAGGCAGAGAGTAGAGATGTGGGCAGAGAGGCTCTGCTGTTCCTGCTGGGTGATCCTGATCTCTCCCAGGATGTGGTGTCCTTCATAACCAGCGGGGTCTCACCGGCACAGACACACGAAGAGGAAACCCCTGGTCCTCTAGTGTCAAAACAGTTATTCCTAAAGTGAACAGTTATGGGACAAACCTGCAGAAAGAGCTTATACTCAAAGGTAAGACTGCAGGTGAATGAAAGGCTTTACCATCTATGTTCTCTTATAACAACTTTTTTTTCTGTTTAAGATTTTGGCAGACAACTAGTGACCTTTCTACCATTTGAAGAGGATTCAGAAGGACAGGTGTCTCTAAAGAGGGGCAACATTTATCAGTTCCAGCTCCTCCATCAGGACTGTGAGGAATGGTGAGTGGCTGAATGAGCACAAGCTGTCCATCTAAGACAGTCCAGCTGTTAAGTGTCTGAAGGTACACTTTACTGCATCAATGACACGGAAACACTGACAAGATAACACATCAAATGTTTTTCTCTTGATAGCTTATTTCTGATGAAAATAGCTTTAAATAGTTACACAGCATCATTCATTTTCTTTCTTTGGTTTATTCACAGCATTATACAACACAACTGTATTTGACGTATTCCCATCGTTGTTTTTACATCCAACCAAGATTAAACAAGATGCAGAAAGGCATTCAGTGTCTCATGTTAACTGTTGAATAGGAACTAAACTATTAAATTAATCAGCCTTTATTGTTAATTTCACTAAGAACAAGCTGATTACTTAAAAGTAAGAGAAGTTAGCTGCCGGATGTTTACTAAATCCCATTTCTTCCCACTCTCTCTCTGTGCTAATTTGATTAAGAACATACATTTAGAACAGTGTAACATTAAATCACAAAACTTAACTACTGTAGATCTTAACATTTGATTTTGACACAGAGACTCGTAAAGACAGACCCTTAAGGTTAGGCAGTAAAGCAAGACCCACATTAAGTCTCAGTACTGTGCCTTAGTAGATTATGTTTCCAAACAAATTGTCATTTTATTTTGGCAAAACCAGTTGACACACAGTGAGCCCGGGGAGGTTTTGCCCTCCTGGAGTTCATGTGAAAATGATCTAACTCGACATACAGTTTCTCAGCGATTTTAGTAAAAATATAAAATCCAGATTTATCTGTCTTTATCCTCAGGGCCTTGGAGCTGCATGTTTTGGATTCAGACGCCTGGTTCTCCGATGGCGTTGCGTACCCAAAGCTGCCCTGGCTGTCCTCTGACCTGCTGCCTAAACTGGTGCGCTGGGCCACCGAGTGCAAGAGCAGCGAGTTCAAGAGCACCTTGTCCCTGCTGCCGCTGGAGAAGTACAGCGTCATGTACCAGCAGCTGAAGGAGAAGTACAAGGCCATGGTCAAGGTAAAGTCTGCTCAGTATAAGGCTGTTGTTTTATATATGTAAACTGTTCTAATGCTGTTAATATTTATTGATCTTTATTACTGAGTACTGATGTTCATGTTCCCATGCTCTCTAGATTTGGCCCGAGGTTACAGATCCTGAGAAATTTGTCTATGAGGATGTTGCCATCGCTACGTATCTCCTTGTGAGTTTGTTTTGATATCAAAATACATGATTGATTTATTAATGCTGCATGAATTGAGTCCTGAAGGTTGACATGTGAATTGCCAAAACTGGGTCAATCAATTTTGAGTGTGAAAAATGGCTCAGACCCAGTAAATTGATTCATATGTCATGCCAGAGGCATGGAGAGGGCGGCTGCAGGTGTCACACCGCCGCTGATTGAAGGCTCTCATCGACATACAGTAGCGTTGAGTCTCTGTCACTGTGCTGCAGGTGCTGTGGGCTGAGGAGCGAGCAGAGAAAAATCTGACCGCCAGGCAGTCCTTTGTGGACCTGGGCTGTGGAAACGGCCTCCTGGTTCACATTCTGGCCAATGAAGGGGTAAGTGTTGGCTGTGTGTGATGTAAAGTATGTTACTTCCTGGTTAGAAGCTCACTGAAAACCAAGAAAAGCCACAGACAAAAACATGATGGTGAATGAATGGTTCTGTGCAAATGCAGATCATTTAGTTAGTTGAACAGACTCGCTCGTCCCTATTAGATTCTAAAACTGAAGTGAGGACAGTCAGAAGCCGTGCCTTAATGTCACATTATAAATGAAAAAATTATCTTTTGCACGTTTAGAAAGGGGATGCAAACGCTTAACTTAACAAAACAAAAAGCCTATTAAATACATCATGAAGACTTTAACTGCCATATCTTTCAACTGAACCACACCATATTTAATTATCATATATGATTAGAACAAGCAACAAATCCTTCCATTTGAGAAGCTGGAACCAGCACATATTTGGCTTTTTTACTTGGAAAATAAATTACTGAATTTATTAATTGATAATTGAAATAGTAATTTTCTGTCAATCAACTAATCAATGAATCGAACAGTGTTTGTAGCTCTTTTCTGGACCAAAATGGTGTCTGGCTGACTGACAATGCTTCTCTCTACTCTAATAAGATGCATTTACCTACTTTTTATTCTTATTAGGAAGGAAAAACAGATTTGAACCACTATAAAATCCAGAATAACTGCCTCTTGTAAAAACACAGACTCCACAAAGAAGAGATCTTTCAATTAGCCAAATCTGCACAGACGGCTTAATCCGTGACATGATGCTGGGACAGGTATAATTGAAATTTCACACAGGGCCTGATGGTCAGAGTGTGAAGGTGTCTGAGGGGGATTAGCCGCTGACCTGCAGGCCGTCTTGTGTTGCAGCATCCTGGAAAGGGCATCGATGTTCGGAAGAGGAAGATCTGGGACATGTACGGCCCCCAGACTCTGCTAGAGGTGAGCGAGCTGAGCATGAAGAAGGCGGACTCATTGTTACCATATTCAGGGTTTTTAATTAGTGTTATTATCTTTTCACATGAAACAGAGAATCCATATCGCACGCTGTAGGTGTCTATTCAGCTGGCATCGCCCCCTCACTGCTGCTGCTTTGTGCTTTGATACATGATTCACTTTTTAACGGGATGAACTGTTGAGACAACTTTTAGAACATGAGAAAAACTTTTGTATCAGAGCACAAAATGTAAATCTGGTTTCTGACAAAACAGTCTTAGGTCAAGGTCAAAGGTATATTTCTTATTTATGTTGCTTTATTATATCAGATGACCCTCATCACCAAATGGAGAGATGATGAGATTGTTTTGTCAACTGCTGTCTCAGGAGCAAAGATTGAAACTTGTGGTTTGAGGGATACATTTGAGTAGCACATAGAAAATAAGACATTGGCATTTTAAATAAATAAAAACATTTATGAATAAATAAAAATAATTAAAATGCTCTTTATTTTACTTAATTGTTAACCTTTTATCAGCACTAGAAAAGTTTATTTTTAGTTTAGTGAAATTTGGAATTAATCACTTCTTTTTTTTATGTTAGTCCTGATACCATTAATCAATTAGTTGATCGACAGAAAATCCATCTGCAACAATTTTGATAATACATCAATCGTTATATATACATGGGGAAATGTGTAGATATCCTGCTTTTGGTGGTCTTATGTGATATGCAAACAATATATTTGGGTTTAGAGCTGTTGCTCTGGACAAAACAAGCATTG
Source organism: Anoplopoma fimbria (assembly GCF_027596085.1). Classification (NCBI taxonomy): domain Eukaryota; kingdom Metazoa; phylum Chordata; class Actinopteri; order Perciformes; family Anoplopomatidae; genus Anoplopoma; species Anoplopoma fimbria. Next base: position 19,437,889 of record NC_072455.1, on the reverse strand, counting down.
GGACGTCACCTTGCGTACTGAGAACATGTTTTAAAAAAAAAACACGACCAAACAACTAATTGATTAATGGGTCAAGTATTTAGCAGATTAATTGATAATGAAATTAATAGTCAGTTGCTGCCATGGAATGAACCTTTTTAACTGTTAATTATTTACTGAAATCCATAACAAAAAGTATTTTTTATTTCTAACAGTAATAAAAAAAGCGTCTCACTGATATTACCTAACCTTTAACACTCTTGATCTAACTACTGCTAGAAGCTACAAAAAGGAAACACTCCTACTGCACAGGGGACTGAATCCAGACAAATCCATGTAAACATACGCACACTTGCAGGGAAACCATCCCCCAAAACACTGCACTCTGCTGTCTGCCTCCTGGACTCAGTCATTCGACAACAAGCTGCTGACTGCTTCCATTTCAGTTCATCTATTATTGACTGATTTTTTGGGAGCGGATGTGGAACACCAATCTTTCTATGCCCCAAGTGGTGCTGTACTCTTAGTGCTTCATTCGGAGGCTCTCTCTGAACCTCAGAGGCTTCAGTTCTGTTTACCTACTTCATTTGTGATGTTGGCGATGGACCTGCCTGTTGAAATGAGTTGAAATTGAAATGTTTTATTTTAAATTCTTAGCAGGTTTGCTTGGTTTGTGTAATTTTGATCATTAAAATGCAAATGGTCAGTGAAGAAAGCTCAAATACTAACTTTGTTTTCGTACATTTCACACTGAGAGGTTTTCTGTGATTTATTAAAAGTTTGAGAAAAAGAGACAAAGTCATTTTTAGACAATTTCCATAAAGAGGTTCAGAATCAAATCAAGGCCGCGTGCATCTCTTCCATGTTCTAAGGAGCTCTTGTGCTTTTTTGGGTCTTTGCTATTTCAGGAAAAAGCAATTACTCCCAGCGAGAGCTTCTTATTCCCGGGTACGGACTGGCTGATTGGGAACCACTCGGACGAGCTCACACCATGGATCCCCGTTATAGCTGCCAGGCGAGTCATCAGCAGACACAATCTCACTCAGCAGCTCAAGTGCCAGCTGATCTCTCCAATTTGGAATAGCATTATGGGCAGGGGGAGGATGTGTGAATGTGCGTGCGTGCGTGTGTGTGTTTGTTTCCTGCATGTCATGTCACGAGTTTGCATTATTTCTGAGGCGACCACCTGATGGCGATGTTGAGCCTCAGTCTTCTACTTTACTCTAATGTGACTACAGATGATAATCTCTACTTCTTGTTTCCTGTCTGTTCTACAGATTCAGAATCTTAAAAAAAAAAAAAAAAAGAAAGTCAGTTCACTTACTACTAGAGATTTATAATCATTGTTTCCTTTGGCACTGGGTAAGAATTCCTTTGCTCTTACTTACAGGTCATCTTACTCCTGCCGCTACTTCGTCCTCCCCTGCTGCTTCTTCGACTTCTATGCAAAATACCAGAGACGCCATTGTAAGAAGTCTCAGTATAAAGAATACATCGACTTCATCACAGAAGTCAGCCAAGTCAGTGGCTTCAACACCGAGGAGGACTGTCTGAGAATACCATCCACCAAACGGGTAGGCTTACGTAGTCTAGAGTCAGAACTCACTCTTCATGTCCCCAAACATTTGTCAAACTGTGTGGTTGAAACCTTTTTTTTTTTAAACGTTTGTTCTTTTAATCTATACTCAAAAAACAAGTTTCAATGCAACTTGATAATGTCATTAGACCCTTCCTGATAAATGCACACATCTTTTAAACCCTACACCGCCAGCTCATATCACAGTAAGTTCTCTCCATAGCCATGGAGGACACTATACAGCTGTTTCACAGGAAGAGTAGTACTTTACATGACCGATCAAATAAAGCTCATGTATACAATTGGTGGAGTGCTCCTTTGGCACTTTACCACTGGGGTGGTCTGCGTAAATAACAAAATAAATAGACTATTTTGGAAGTTAGACCTTTAAAAATAACATGGATGTTGAAGGCAGAAAACACTTCGTAGTTAAAGTTTCAGTTTAATTGTAGCTGGCAGGCTTTCTTTTAAAAAATGATCAGAATGAGAAAGAAACATGAATTTAATCTGTTGCCATATATATATTAACTACACGTTCACAGCCTCGTAACTCTTTACAGTACTGGCAAAATGTAAAAAGACTACATAGTCAGTGGCTGGTAAAGAGTTACTACAGCATGCTGGTTTCTTGATTTAATGATGCACTTGTACCTCATACCTTTGATGATGTAGGTGTGACTCTGACTTTCGTTACGCGTCATTTTTTTTCTTAGAAAAATGGTCATTAGAATCCTCTGCAAAATGTATCATAAAATGCTTGACTGTTCTTCAAACAGTCACAGCTGTGCGTCCCTGCCTTTTCCCCACCTGAGCCTCATTTAGTAGAGGCAGACGGAAATAAATCAAATCTTTATTGTCCCCAAAGGGATGTTTCCTTCACAGCTGGCAGCCATTAATGGCTTCAATACACATAATAAGAACAAGCAAGTGTTTACTGGGCTCTTAATGTGCAGGGATCAGTCATATAAACAGTTTGTTAGTTTTGTCCATAGCGACACACATATTGAGGATTTGTATTCCTAATTTGGAGTTTCTGTGTTTTACCCTTTTGGATCTCAGCACCCGTTGGAGTCGTTCTGACACTAAGCTCCTTTTTCCTGCAGGTGTGTCTGGTGGGAAAGTCGAGAAACTACCAGCTATCCGACGAGGCCGAGGCAGAGCAACGAAGAGCTCATTACATCCAGAGCCACCAGACCACCTCTGGGGCCACAGGTCAAAGGTCAGGCATCAGAAATGACGGGGACGGTTGCCACGGAAACAAAGACACTGACAGGGCCCCCGACAGCAGCTGGGGAGCGGGGTTTCAGCCCAGAGACAAGGTTGAAACGGTTCGAAACTGTGCTGCTCTCCCGCGGGACTTTGTTGACGGTGTGGTCCTGCAGGTTGCTAATGTTCTTCTGGGAATGACTGAAGATGACGGCGGGTCGGCCTCCAGTGACTGGAATCGAGGAGGTAAATAACACACATGAGATACAAGAAAAAGAAAATCACATAAGTCTCGCTGGACACGTGCTGCTATTCAGATGGTGACGAGATTCAGATTCAATCCAGAGCAAGACTCATTATCGGTGGAGCTCACTGATCCATTCATGTCATTGTGCACTCTGAAGGTTTCATAATTCATTTCTTTTTTAATATCTGTTGCAGAACAGCTTTTAATATGTCCTTGGAAGGGAGAGATTAGTATCTACAGAAGCAGTGAAGTTGAGGAAAAAAAGGGTCAAAGGTTTCAGACTGGCTGGAAAAAAGGTAACGGATGCGATAATAGGCTGTAATATATAATAAGGCTGTACTATGAAGTTTCCCGTGAAGATAAAGAAGATAAGAACCAACAAAAGATTACATTTGAAGGAGAATTGCAGCATTGACAAAAGGTGTTGTTTCAGCTTTCTTGCACATTTTAAATTTGAACTAAAATGTCATTATTTACAGCACTTAGCTTATAATTAAATCTGATTCGCTAGGTGTCCATTTCACTATTTACAATTTAATACATTATGTGTAATTTAAAGGTAGCTGAAATGAGCCAAACATTTGAGTGGTAGTTACTGATATCTGCTAAGCTAGTTGCGTTAGCTTTAGCAGGAGTTTGGCCAGTTGTTATTGTCCTTCATAATTGGATTTAGCTGCTGCCTCATTTAGTTTAGTTATGTGGAACTACTATTATTACCTAATAACCATGTTGTCAGTATATCATAAGATAAAAATATTTTAGTGTTAGCTCTAGCTAAGCTATCAGTGACTAACTCACCATTATATTGTAGTAACTGCTTATTTAAAAAGCAATGTTTGTATACATTTGTGTGACATAATATTTTCTTTATGGCTTTCACTGATGTCAAAAAATTAGATTCAAGGCTCAAAGGAGTAGTTTGACCTTTTGGGAGAAAGGCTTATTCGCTTTCTGAGGGAGAGATGGCTCGATACAAACCTCACCATTGTCCATTAGCTGTAAGGCTACAGACAGTAGCAGGTCAGACTAGCTTAGCACAAATACTAGGAACAAGGAAACGGCGAAAAAGTGTATTCCTCCAAAAATTATTATTATTATTATTATTATTAAAAGTAGTTTTAACCCCATTCAGACTGAATATGTGGTTGCCTATGAGGGGCAGGATGAATCACTGCTCACATTTCTCATCGCTACCTTTTAAATATTTTTCTCTACAGCCTGAACATCTCGTCTAACCCCCCCCCCTATCCTGTCCACCCCCACCTCTCTTGTCAACACCCTGTCCCCCTCTCTGCATCCGTCACCAGGGCATGGGGTGACACACAGCGATGCGGCATTGAACTCTGTGTATCTCACATCTCACTCTCTACCATCCACTTCCTGCGCCGCACGGTACAGAGAGTTCTGCATACGCACGATGCATCACACCCATAAACACAACGCCCACGCGTCATGTGTGTCAACGCCTCTGCAGCCCCCCCGCTGTTACACAGACACACACACACACACACACACACACACACACACACACACAATATGAGTGACATAAGGAGATGAGGACTACTATCATTAAAACAGGATGTCAGAGCTGAAATTGGAGGTAGAACGTATGAGGGAGAGCGAATGAAGGGAGTCTGTGACCCTTTATAGAGATGACTCGATTAATAATGCACAACCATCTATGATTTATGCATGGAGATGCATTTGTATTGAGGTATTCCTACCAGTTATGTGCTGTGTAAGAACAGACGGTAAAATTATTGGGAAGAACCAGGAGGGCTTCGGAGTCATCGAAGGGCTTTGAGGATCAGTTTTTCTCCATTTTTAATGTATCTTCAAAGAGTATGAGGACCAATGATGAATAAATCGATTTATTTTAGATATTTGAGGTGATACATTTAGTAGAGTTTTGGTTAAATAGCTTCCTGGCTTTAGTGAAAGTCCACATTTTATTGAACATATTTATCAGTTGCTCTTCAGCAAAGTCATTGCAAGTGCAATGAGTCTGTAGATTTTACTTTTTGTACAGGTATTTCCAGATCAAATTCAAGAAACTTTGCTGACTTTAGATTGTTTTTATTTAAGCTAAATTCATTATTTGAAGCCAATATTGACAAATGAACAAACGGTTCTGCTGTTATATAGCATGACATTTGTCCCCTGAGTTAAAATACTGTATATCTCACTGGCTTTTCAAATAGTTAACGATAGCTTTGAGTCGAGTTATTAATTCATGCATGCTGGTCTGCTGACTGGGCTCAGGTAGTTATGTAATCATGCTGAGAATGAAAGTCAGTGTGTAGAAAAGATGTAACTCGCATTACACTCTGCAACACTAAACCTCAAATCAGTAAATATTTTTTTTCTCTCCAAAAGACAGGTACAATAAGTCAAAAAATAATTCAAAAGTATGTTTGTAATGTTTCTTTGGGCACACATACTATTTCCACTGAACAGTATTCTTGCTGCATGAGAGAGAGAGAGTGGGTGTGAGCCGGTAAAGTGTGTTATTAACGATCATGAAGGACGCCTCCCATCACACTTCTTGCCAATCTTGGCCAGACTCATCGACATCATCTTCCTCCACAGCTGCAGTCTTCACTGATGAACTGAACTCACCTCACACATAAGATAACACCTCGTTCATATTATGAGAGCCACACCAGTTAGTCATTTAATCCATTAGTCGGTCAATCGGCAACAACCATTAATGTCGTGTTTTATAAATGAATGGTAAACACAAGCAATTTGAATATATGAACTTAGGCTTTGAGATATTGCAATTGGCATTTTCACTATTTCGTGACATTTTAAAGACCAAACCCTTTTGCTAGAATACTCTAGAAGTAATTGGCACATTGTTCTATAATGAAAAAAGCAGCCGTTCATAATATTACGTTGGGAATTTAAAAAAACCAAAACGTTATGTTCCTGTTTTCACAGCCATTTATTCAGAGGCGGATGATTTGTGATTATGGTTATTATGAGTGCTATAATTATGAGTGGGATGGTTTTTGGGCTTTTCACAAGATTCTACTTCACACGAAAAGAGAAATACTTGATGAAAGTCAATAAAAAGATGACTTTATCTAGCAGAAAGTGTTTTTTCTTCCTCTTCTTTTTTAATTAATCTTGACCCCTTTGGATAATTCTGACTTGTAAGTCAATATACTTGACAGACACTAAGATCAAAACAAGAGCAACCCTGTATTACAGCAGTGCTCATGGTAATTTTCTTTTCAAATGTTTCATCACCACTCAGCAATCTTAGAGCTAATTTTCTGCACTCAGCCTGATTCAGATTTGGCTTGAGCAGCAAAAAAACAATCCTCCACAACAAGCAATCAATCACTGGCCATCTTAGCGTTTTGCACTGGGGACGTTCAGCCTTAAAAAAAAGTCCAACTGCACGTCAAGGCGAGCCATTAATAATCGTAACTGTTGGTCTTAGTCCAAGCAGAGTCTCCTCTGTCAATACGGCCCTCCTCCCATTAATCCCCATTAACATTGTAGGCAGTAAAGGGCAGCTCTAAACGCTGTATTGATATTATATTAAGGACTGGAGCTCCCTGGCGTCTGGGCTGCAGGACGGCAGTCTGCCCAGTTTCACACTCTGCAACACAGGACTGTCTTTGGCTGTGAGAGTGTCTGTGAAAGTGGGAGTGTGTCGCATATTTTAGGTATGAACTCAGCAAATTTACCGGCTTAGTTTAGGATGTATTTGGGAGGACAATATGTTTTAGATAACTGAAAACCCTCATAGTGTGTGTGTGTGTGTGTGTGTGTATATATATATATATATATATATATATATATATATATATTAGCTTTTAGATAGTACCTTTCATTTCTTTCGCCTGAACTGAACTCAGAACAGCGGCATGTATTTCACAGTGAAATTCTCTGAACTTCAACAATCTCTGAGCCAACAGGGGTTGACTGAAGTGCCACGAGAGATTTGGAGCAAAAGTGTAATGAAGATCACATTATGATGTCTGCAGATTTAGGTCAAATATTGTTATAAAATGGCACAAAGGAGCATCCTGCGGTGTGTCCCGCTCCAATATGTCAGAGAAAAAGTCATTTGTACAAACCAAAGGTCAATCCTGATTGAATTCTTCTTCTGGGGGTAAAAGGGCAACGCCAGAAATACAGAAAACCTCATGAAACAGAGCCCACAGGCGGGGTACTGTTCAGTAATCTGCTAAATACTCGCCGAACTCATAGCATAGGACTTTCTGCTTTTCAATATCCCACTTTGTACTTTTTTTCTTTTTTTTTTCTCTCTATTATCTAAAATGAATGTCCCAGTGGCTCTGACAGTGACTCACGCTGACAAACGCTCGGTGGGAGCTGCAGCGGTAAAATGCATGCTGGTTTGCAATGAAAGGCAGCGATGGAGGTGTTTTTTTTACTCCCCTATTCCTGTAAAATGTTCCGTTTATAGCATTGATCATCCTTTCACTCCTGGAGAATTTTCCACTGCCTCTCACAAAACAACCGGTGACATCAGCTGACTCTGTAGTGTTGGAATTAAAAAAAGAATTTCTGTGCACGCCCGAAGCAGCGTGTTAATATATTGATGAATGTAGCATCGAAAGACTTCCTCACGCTCCTCTGTCACGCTCTGTTCTTCGCTCTTTCATCCCTCTCTTCCCCTTCCTCCCTCCTCTTCAGGCAGCCTCTCGGTGAGCGAGGTCGCCGGGCTGATGGAGCAGGAAACCCTGCGGCTCCTGAAGAAGGAGTGTGGAGGCCTTCAGACGCTGCTCAAGAACAACCACCAAGTCTTTAGAGGTAGTTGGACTACCTGTTTTATGTACATTTTCATAGCCAGTCGACATAAAACATAATAGACAACAAACAAGAGAATAATATAAATAAATAAAAGCAAGATTTGTAGGAACAGTTTTATTTGTAACTTTTGAAGGGAGCACTTTATTTTTATTTATTTTATTGGTTTATTTGGTAGGGACAGTGCACATTAATAAAACATTTCTGTAAATGCGCCAGAGTTAGCCAGGAGGATCTTTTACATCTGTAGTCCCTAGACAGATGTTTCAAAGTCACCCTTTATTCTGAAAGATGTCTTCCTGTTATTCCTTCTCTCTCAGTAGAAGGAGGGAGGGTGTTCATACGAGACTGGCGGGACAGGAAGTCCTCCAGGGCGGACACCAAGAGGAAGCCCGTTGCCCCTGGTGCCCTGAAAACCCGCCCCTGCTGGTTCTACGACCACCACCCTCAGCGCTGCCCCCTGCAGGCTGAACAGTGTGCCTTTGCCCACGGACTGGATGACCTCCGACCCTCCACCCGACCTATAAAGAAGATGAGAAACGACAGCTTTTGATTGGTGTATTCCTCACAAAGACTTTATTTGAACTCATTTATTTAGTTGATTTTTTTTTTTTTTTAATTGAGTATCTACTTTTCTATTTAACAGTATTCATTCTCATTCTCCTGGAAAAGTCTCCACTTCCAGGTCTGCAGCCACAAAGAAGCAGTGTGAGTGAGAGTTATATTGATGCCACGTTGCATCATTTCTTGGAAAGTTCACAGTTTCCTCTTTCTCCTGTGCACGGCTGCCAAAATGTGATGCTTCCTGGTGCAGCTTTTTGTTTCACTGTTGGGAGTTGCTGACACCGCTGGGTTATGTTGCTGCTTAAATTTAACGTCAAGGGATTCTTCTGTCTTTCTTTTTATTTATTTTATAAAAATTAATTAAAGTGTTTTTCAAGCTGCATCCTTCTATTTATTTAAAGATGATCAATTCTATCGCAGATTTTTTTTCTTGTTCAGCACTCAGGGTATTTTCCAACTTTTGAAGCAAAACTTTTACAGTTTCTATGTACTTCACGTCAACACTTAATCCACACGAGACAGGTACTCTGAGGTTCACAGGCAGGGCGGCGGATAAAGGCCGGACAGCGTTTGAACAGAGTAAATGTTAGCGCTATGAATTATTTGTTGGCAGGAGTTTAGGGGGGAGCTACGTGTCGTCCCCTCTGGACGGCTGCTCACTGCTGTGTCTCTCTAACACAGTTTGCCATCACCCTGTGGCTCAAATGTCAAAAACAGTAAGGCCCACCCAGGGACTGCAGCGGGGCTGATGGGAAGCATCTCATCTGGGTTTGTTTGTTTATGTGAGCGACAACAATCGCACCATTGCTGCAAAACAGGATAAGGACAGACTATTTAAATCCATCCAATTTTGCTAACGTATAAAGATGATGAATGTGAAGTGACAAAGACGACTGGGAATAATGTTGTTGGCATCATTTTTTTAAATCATGTACCTGTCTTACAGCTAGTTTAATTTGCTGTGTGCAGTTGTCTGACAGTAAATGATAAAACATTTTGCCCTTTGAAGCCACTAATGTGCAAATTGACTTCCCCGAAATTATGAAAAATATTTTCTTAACCCCTTGTTTCTTATGTAGGCCAATTTCTGCCAGGAAAAGAAAGATGAAATGTTAGCCACAACAAAACAATTGTCAAAAGTACGAGTCATGTTTTTACTAATTATCTTGTACTTATGACTTAGTATCTCACAATTCTGACTAAAGACTACTGTTTATATTCTCTATTCCTATGATTTAGCATCTCATCATTTTGTGTAATTAGGTGGTAATTTTGACCAATAAAGTATTTTGACTTGGTATCTCAGATTTTAGCCTATAAGACTGTTGACTTAATTATCCTATTAAGCTTTGCATAAGCGTGATTAATTCAGTTGTAATTTTGACCAAAGAAAATCAATTTTCTCAATTTTAATTTAAACTTTATTTTGGTATATTGTGTGTATATATATATTTTAACTTAAATAGTCTACATTTTGACATAGTTTTCCCTAAAAAGTCATTCTTTTTACTAATTAATTTACACTAATGACCCCCATTTACACCATACTATCTCATCATTTTTGTCTGATGAAGTCATTTATTTGACTTAAAATTACTTACTATCTCTTTTTTTTGACTTTCACCTAGAAAGTAAAAGCTCTGACTTAGGTCTCATATCTTTGGTATGTCGTGATTTAGATAAACAGAAGCTTAAAAAAGCAACTTCATCCAGTACACAACACCAAAATCCCAGAAACATCAGTGAGTCCTGTCTCAGGTAGCAGTTGTAAATCACGTGCACTGAATCCATTCCCTGGTTTTCCTGTTCAGAGGGTTAAATCAATACCGTGGTTCAAAGGGACCTCCTAAGGTTAATAAGTAACTGGATGTCTCAGTATCCTCTGCAGCTCACTGGCTGTGCCATTGAATATTAATGAAGACGTACATGTATAAACTCAGCGTGACCACAGGTTCAACACAACGAGAAAAAGCTGGCTGCAAAGGACGCCGCAATGGTTTTCTGGACAATTAACCGTTGATGAAAGGCCATTTAGACGTAAATGATGCTTCAGCTGTTATGGACATAAACTACAATGGAGCTGAAAGTGTGTGTGGTTGTGTTTTGACAGGCAGTACTCTGTCATATTGTGTTGCTCTTAATGACCTGCTCAAATCATTCCCCCCCCCCCACGTCATTATGCTTCCAGGAAGAAATCAGTTAATGAAAATACTCCTGCAGGCAGCAAATATTGTCGATGCTATCGACCTGCTGCCCTACATGTGGCTGCAGAGGAGTGAGACATGTTCTGGGAGCTGAGGTGTTCGCCTGCCCGATCCCCTCTTGCCACACACTCTTGCCATGACCTTTCTGACCCCCAGCCACTTTCCTGACCACTGTTCAATAAGCCATCATTATGACTGTTTAGGTCCCCCCTCGCACCGCTGCCCTGGAAACCCCCATCCCTCCCTCCATCCCTCCCTCCCTCCCTCCCTCCATGCTCTCACATAAACACTGCACAGGAGGTCTGCTGTTCACCCAACTGAAGAATGCTCTATCGTGACAAAAGCAACAACTGCTACAAACAAGAAAACCCTTTTCACTACACAATACATGCATATATCTGACTTGGCAAAGAGATGCGCTACGCCTAGTTTCTAGACATCTTTCATTTAGTTGAAAAGTGGTTTGTTAGATGTCAAGGTTGCATGCAACTGTTATTGTAATGCCTATTTCAACATGTATTTAGAAACTGTTACACATTGAGGTATTGTCATTAAAATGCTGGGTGAAACAATGATTATATGTAACCAAACATTTTTCTAAACCAACCAAATGACTTACTTGCCTGGCACTCTACAGTAGGTGAATCATTAGTAAGGAGTAAATGTAGCTACTTACAACTGTATAGGAGACAATACAAATTCTGTGATATGTTAATCAGAATTATGAAATGGTAGTTTGACAAAACAATCCCAATAAGGTCCAAGGTAGCTTTTTCCTGGGCTTTCAACCGGTCTTCATCATACAGAAATCGCTGATGCTTATCATATACAAAAACATTACACAGATGTCCTAAACATGAGGGTATTTGGACACCCCTAAAGAGTAACAATAATAATCTGAGGACGAAAAAAAGAACATATTCAAGAAACATTCCTGCAAGAGATATTACAAATCTTTTCTTTTTCCTCTCTTAGAAGAAATGTCACTCTGCGGTTGAACTGCTCACAGCTCTACATATGCAACCTGTAATGAGGGGACGTGAGTATGTATTGTTTGGACATAAAGTTCACAGGGTAATAGCTGGTTGAGAACCAGTAACTTAGCTGTCAGAAGCTGCACAACATGAATTCCCGTGCGTGCAGTAGAGTTGGTTTCCAGATTTCCAAATCTTGTTGCCTTTCCAGTGGAAAACTATGTGAACTATGTAAACAAACTTAAGTATCCCTTAAAAGTGAGTCTGCATGTCTTAAACAATGTCTGATACTGAACAGGGACTCCAGTTGTTTGTTATACTCCTCATGTCAGTGATTTCTTGCAATATCTGAAGAAGAAAGTGTTGTTTTCTTCAAGAGAAACAACAGACGGGACGGACAAAATGACTCCCCATGCCGTAAATCTAGGTCAGGATGAAGTGGCTGCATCTCTTTGCCTAAGCTAACAACTTTCCCTGTGTTTCACTCATGCTTTATTCATCGTGGCACCATGGGGCCCGATGATGTACAAAAGTCTCTCTCAGCAAAGCGAGCCGTGTATTACTGCAACGCTGACAGCTGTCACTGCCATGAATTCTTTTGTTTGACTGTTGCTGCCTCACAAATTCTTCTTATTCTTCCTCCGTTTTATTCTGATTGTGAGTTTTCTGGAGAGAGGGGTTGTTTCGTTATATTATTTTGTTTCAGTATCTTTATTTATTCAAATGGATATTGTGAACTTGTGGTTATGGCATGGGAAGTTGTGTACACAACATTTTTGGCGTTCAAATGGTGAAATCGTGACAACACTGCTGCTAGGCAACGACAACGGCAACATTGACTCCACTGTCGGTGTAGAAGCCACTGAGGCTAACACTTTAGCAAGCTGGCTAGCCAATAATGTAATCCAGGAAATGCGAAGGACATGAGGCCTTTAGGAATATCAACATTTTTCTCAAATGTATTATAAAATTACGTAGAATATACTCTATATACGACTTAAATTTCATAATATATTACATTGTTGGATTCACCGCCAGAAATCCAACCACAGAAAAGTCCACAAAACATCTTAAATCTTAAAAGTCGAGGGTGATATTCCCACCCAGGCCCTCGATCAATAACTTGAAGCAGCGCATGGTCAAAGCAGATAACACACTTCTAGCCTTTATTCTGTGTTCTTACTATTCACAGAGTGTTATACCGTACCTGCAGGAGACACCTTTTCACCTACTTCACATCCAACAACCCCCTGCCATCGACCTTCCTCATCACCTACTCAGAGCTGGGGTGACACAAAGAGATAAGGGGGTGAGGCTCTCAGGAGGGAAGGTTTGTTTGGAAGTGTTTCCATTTGACGTTTCGCCATTCAACACGTACTTCAAAAAGTTGGCCGTTGAAAGCTGCCAGGTGGAAATGGTGCTTCTTCTCGACAAAGAGCTGGAAATACACGATACACAAATAGGCCGAGCCATGGCATCCACCCAATCCACTCAGATTTATAACACAGTTTATGCATTTCTGCCAATATAACGCTTACTGATCCATCATACTGTAAATTCCTTGGTTTATCTCATTTACTTAGCCTGAATTGAGAGACATATTTTGCATCGGAATCCCAGTGAACCCAAAGCCATAACTTGTTTTGTTTAATCCTTTTATGGCCTGTTGAAATTGCCACTTGGGGGCCAATCCACTGAATTAATATTTTATGAGATGTTAATTTAATACTGTGTTCGGCACGAAATACTTTGCCTCATGATGTGAATTCCCACTCTCCGAGCCTACTGCTAATCATATCAAAATATGGATTTTCTTTTTTCTTGCACTATTCAAGTTACCGCCTGTTTAAATCTTATCGAAATGTTCATCTGTAAAAAGCTTCAAACTCCCTTTTTTTAAAAATCATGTCATTAGTTTTTTTAATTTAGGTGTTAACATTGAAGCAGTCCCTCATTCTTTGGTTCGTGCTGTCATTTCCCTTTTACCAATTAATTCTAGCCGAATGTCACAATGCCCCAGAGTTGATTAGAGGATTATTCACATCACCTGCTGCACAAGGTGTGGAGACTGGCTCCTAATCAAGAGTTTAGAGCGGCCAATGCGGGTGTGACGACGCCCTTTCTTTAGGGCTTAAGAAAGGTGGGGTTTGGTATAACCAGGGCATTTTGGTCCTTCTGCTCCGTAATGCAGATCCCATTTTAGTAGATTCATTATATACCTGCAACGGGGCAAACCTTAGTGCTATCCGTGCATTTAACCCCCCTTTATACACATTTCCTTATTATTAAAGAGGCGTTTTTTTTATGATTGAAGAGATATTTTATGGTTTTATTATTATTAAGGAGGTATTCTTTTCATTGGGAAAGCCCTTTTGTGATTTGTTTCTCCACTGGGTACTGGTTCTCAAGCTGCTTCCTGATCTGCTGAAATCTAGAGAATCAGTGTTGTCATAAAATGTATGTAATTTCTTACATAATTGTTGTACGACCTTGTGACCTTTTATTCAGATTTTTTGAATAAAATAACCATGTGAACACAAACCAAAGGATGAAAAAGATAAAACTGTGATTTCTATTCACAGGCATTTCTAACTTTCTCTAAGTTAAACATAGACTTTGTGTGCCAGGCAACCGATAGCCTAAACAAAAACATTACAACGTTTATAAGCCCAGGAAAGATGATAATTAATGGTTGTAAAAAACATTCACAGATTTTGTACTGCTATAGATAAATGTATAAAAAACATAAAAGCACTTTTTTTGGGGTCCAAACACTTGGTTGCATTATTTTAAATATGTAATAAGGAAATCAGCACATATAGACAATTTAACACACATTGATGAAATATATTTTAAAAACAATAGAACTTTTATCGAGTGCATGCCCCATATTATTCTTAAAAACTCAGCATACAGTATAAAAAGGCTATATTTCCCTCTTTAATCAATTGCATCAGCAGCTTTCAGGGTTGAACAGTATCGTATCATTCTTGTGGGACACAAACACATTCAATTTGGATTTCATGATGCAATATTACATAATCTGTTTTGCTTTCAGTGTGACATCATGCCTTTAGTTGATCAAGTGAAGAACATTAAAGTGCTGCGAGCGTCCAGCTCCCTTGAGTGAAACAACTCGCCTTCGCAAACTTGTCAAAGTGAATAAAGAAAAAAAAGCATCCGACAAACGTAAGAGCAGCTTGGCAGCTTCACATCAGTGAAGGGAAAATGGGGCTTACCATGGAGGCGGAGACCTGGAGAGGGTGTCGTTACCATGGGCGACGGGCCGAGGTGACCCAGATGGCACAAACGCAACTGAACCTATGGGCCCATGTGCTTTGACAGCTACGCTAAGTAGAGAAAGGCCACACTGCATTACCCACAAGTCTTTTCATAAAACATGTTCACACCCCTGATTGAACACATGCTGCTGCATGATAGATCGACATAATCCTGCATTTAAACTGTGCATGCATCCCCTCTTTACATTTCTTCAAGCACAGCCTCTCCAAATATGGTGTCGTATTAACCACGAGTGTGTTTGCTCTGAGCCAATAAGGAAAAGTGAAACAGTTCAACATGATACATGTGGCTGCACAGGGGAGGACAAACAGGGTCAAAACAGAGACATGACCTACACTGTGCTGTTTGTGGACACTGGATCATATAGATTTGATTCACCTAAAGGTCCTGTTTGTGTTCACAAATCAATAATAACCTAACAGTAACCACCTTCAAAGGAATAGTTTGACAAGTTGGGAAATATGCATTGTTTCACCAAGAGTTAGATGAGAAGATCAATGCCAATCTAATGTCTTTAAGTATAAAGCTAGAGCAAGAGGCCTAGTTTATGCTGTTCGTTTAGCATAGCATAAAAAATAGAAGCAGAGGGAAACAGCTACCTTGACTCTGTCAAATGTTTAAAAATAAGCCTAGCTGCAGTTTTAAAGCTCAATGATTTAATCTGAACACAATATACATTTGTGGTTTGGCGGAGGAATTACATGCAGGCTAACAGCAGTGCAGCTAAGTCACTACCTAGAGCTTGAAGTCAGACGGATAAATGTTTGTTTGTTGAGAAACAGTTACAGCACAATACACCACAAACTTTAATTTTTCCCTTTCCTGTTTGTGACCAGGATGGCCGAGTGGTTAAGGCGTTGGACTTAAGATCCAATGGGCATGAGCCCTCGTGGGTTCGAACCCCACTCCTGGTATATGTTAAGTATTATTGGGTTTGAATACTCAACTACTTTCACCTCTTCAAGAACCCTCGTAGCACTTATTGTATTCGTATTAGTTGTTGCACTTACTGTATTCGTATCAGTTCGCTGCACTTATTGAATTCGTATTTGTTTACTGCACTTATCCTATTTGTAGTAGCTTGTAGCACTTATTGTATTCGTAGTAGTCTGTTGCAATTATTGTTTTCGTAGTAATTTGCCTCTGCACTATACTTTTGCTCTGGTTTATGCTTTAAGATGCTTGTTTAAGAAAGGAGATGCACTTATGACTTCTGGTGACTAGTAGTTCTCTTGAATACCTATGTTGAATACACTTCCTGTAAGTCGCTTTGGATAAAAGCGTCTGCTAAATGACTGTAATGTAATGTAATGTAATGAGTAAAAAGATTACTTATTATTTTTTATTATTAAACGTTAAACTTGTTTTTGATGGGTTATTTTGGTAAAATCCAGACAGTGGTGCTTGACATTTTGGCTTATCCTAATGATAAATGTTTAAGCCTTATAGCCTTTATATCCTATAAATTATGCAAATGAGTGCCGATTCACCAATGGTTAGCATAAGATTTTTTCTTGCCTGTGTACATTAAAATCAGACTCATCACTTCCTGTGATTGAATATGCCCCTGCGACATCTCTAACGAGATCCTCTAAATATTTTACATGATACCAAACAAAGCCACATATAGCAGACACTTTCTTTATTTTAACCAGTCTGCGGCTCCACAATCAAAAAATGGCATCTTAAAATGGCTTACTTCGATCTAATCTGTCCTTAGACAGGAATGTTTTTTAGCTCCTTCTCTGTTTTTAAAGACGCTCTGCCTCCCCAGAGAGGGAAAGAGTGGGCGGCGGTGGCCGAAAATAGCACTCGTTGTGAAAGGATGAATCAACGCTGCACCTTATGCTTAATTAAAGATTAACGAGAAATTGCTCGCTGGTGTGGAGGTTTCTCAAAGCCTCACTTTACTTCTCTGATTAGGGTTGCGTAAGTCTTGTTAATACTGCATGGACTACTCTAAAATAGTAATGACATCTGCCAGTGTGGCAGAATCAATCCTGACACGACAGGCTGCAAAATTTGAAGCTGGTGTGTTGCCAACACGTTGATTAATTTGCCGCTCACAGTGGCTAAATCAATCAAATCTTAGTGATTTAGAACTGTAAAATGTCTCTGAATTAATGA